>NW_008825114.1:5076028-5116028 GCF_000699105.1 Pygoscelis adeliae
ACTGGATGCCCCTCCAAGTGAAAGCAAATTGTGGCCTGCACTCTGCTGCCAAAGGGATTGAGAAAAACGCATTAGCAATATCAACTGTGGCATACCACTTGGCTGCCCTTGACTCCAGTTCGTATTGAAGTTCTAGCATGTCTGGCACAGCAGCACTCAGCGGTGGCGTGACTTCATTCAGGCCACGATAGTCTACTGTCAGCCTCCACTCTCCATTAGACTTCCGCACTGGCCATATGGGACTGTT
The DNA here is from genome assembly GCF_000699105.1 of Pygoscelis adeliae. Lineage (NCBI taxonomy): Eukaryota > Metazoa > Chordata > Aves > Sphenisciformes > Spheniscidae > Pygoscelis > Pygoscelis adeliae. Next base: position 5,076,276 of record NW_008825114.1, read on the forward strand.
AAAGGGTGAACGAGTCTTGCTGATCACTCCTTGGCTCTCCAGTCGACGAATTAGCTCATGAATGGGAATCAAAGAGTCTCGGTTGGTGCGATATTGCCGCCGATGCACCGTGGTGGTAGCGATTGGCACTTGTTGGTCTTCGACCTTCAGCAACCCCACAACAGAAGGGTCCTCTGAGAGACCAGGCAAGGTGGACAGCTGTCTAATTTCCTCCGTTTCCAAGGCAGCTATACCAAAAGCCCACCGGTACCCTTTTGGGTCCTTGAAGTACCCTCTCCTGAGGTAGTCTATGCCAAGGATGCACGGAGCATCTGGGCCAGTCACAATGGGGTGCTTCTGCCACCCATTCCCAGTTAGACTTACTTCGGCTTCCAATACAGTTAGCTGTTGGGATCCCCCTGTCACCCCAGAAATACAGATGGGTTCTGCCCCCCCTATAGCTTGATGGCATTAGGGTACACTGTGCACCGGTGTCTACTAGAGCCTTATACTTCTGTGGGTCTGATGTGCCAGGCCACCGAATCCACACAGTCCAGTAAACTCGGTTGTCCCTTTCCTCCCCCTGGCTGGAGGCAGGGCCCCTCTAATACTCATCACAGTACTCATTTCTCACTTCTTGTACATACGAGTCAGAAGTTTCTTCATTAACATCAGGAGTAAGATCAGCCCTTCTACTCTGTCTGGGGAACGGCCCGCTGGAAACTGGAGCAGCAATTTTCCTGGAAGAACCTCTTCCTGTGATTGTTTTCCCTTGCAATTCACGTACCCGTGCCCCTAGGGCTGCAGTAGGTTTTCCATCCCACTTCCTCATGTCCTCTCTGTGGTCACGCAGGTAAAACCATAGGGTGCCCTGTGGTGTGTACCCTTTATAGTCTCTCTCTTGAGCAAAAGAACGCTGACTCCTAATAGCCGAGATACTGGTCCGTACAGGTGAGGAATAGGACCTATCCTCTCTGAGTTGCTGGATCTCCCAGGACAGTTTCTCTACAGCCAAGACGAGGGAGGAAGAGAGACTTTCCTCATTTCACTTGCCTGCGAGAGTAGGGTGGTCTTTTTAGGAACACTGCTTGTATTCTCTGCTGTAAGAAATCAGTCTTTACTCTCTTCCTCCTATTATACAAAGTAATTCATAGGTTGAGGAAGCAGAGTGCAAAAACAGCTGCACAGGCAAAGGCAGATGATAATTTACTTAATTGTCTGTATCTCAGAAATTCTTCTTTATGACCCTTACTTCTACCCAGTCACGGCTCCTGAGTAATACTCCTGTTTTTTTCCCCTTCTTTATAAGCATGTGAAATGAGCAGATATGAAAGTAAAAGTTCAATTCATTTAGAGGAAAAGATAAGAGCATACAAAGTGGTACCCAAGAAAAATGCTTTGAAACATAACAGGATTTTTTCCATGCAGGTGTAGCTTACCTAAACAATGTTTCACTACTGTTGCAGTAGATGACTTTGTAGACTATTTAGGTGAGTTTGCTGCTTAGTGATTGTTACGGCGTATTTGCCTTTTGATTGATTTGAAGTCTTAAGTAGGTCAGTTGTGGGCATAAGTAATTAGTGTGTGAGTCCGATTCAGGATAATCTGTCTGATTATCTTGCAAAGTATGCGAAGTAAATGGTTTATTTGAGTTTAAAATTTCATCTCAGCAATATGGACCAAACATCTGAAATAACTAGTTGCACTTTTGTACTTACATGTCTCCGTTCATCCTCCAAATTGGTGGAAAACATCCCATTCCAAACAGGGCCCAAAGATCATTGATTTCACTTCACAAATACACATAAGCTTACCAGTTTCAGCAGTGTATATTGAAACTAAGTAGTAACACGATGTAGCTTGTGTACTCAAAAATTAGATGCCTTAAAGCTGGAGCTGCACTTTGAGATTTTGTGAGAGCATGTATTTGTGAATTTTTAACTCTGTAAGAGCCAATAGGCTTTTTCAGATAGGTAGAATTTCTAAGTGTGTTCTTCAAATATAGACTCTGTCTTGATAAATGTTAAACAAGTAGTAATGAGCTGGAAGGAAGACTCAAAGGAGCTGCTTACTCAAATTCTATGAGGACCTGGGGAGTGGGAGGGAGGCAAACAGAATAACTGATGCTTTCCATGGTAATGTGGATTCATACCTTTTTAAAGATGCAACTAAATCATCTCTGCCAACAACAATTTGTTCCTGTAACTGTCATAATATGTCTGAAGAGCAAATATTTTGTTTTTTGAATAATGAAAACTGAGCCTGGTGTCTGGTAGGCTTAAAACATGAAAGAGGGGAGTCCTTAGTTAAGAGGAGGTTTCTTAATTTCATTATCCCTTCCTTAACATCTGCTGATAACAAACTAGGCTGAGAAGTTTTATGCGCTGTTTTATCTCTCTGAGAAAAATTTCACATAAATTTCTGAATCTGAAATTCAAGTTTAGTTTTTCTTTGGAGGAAATGGAAGAATGATTTTTGAATCTATAATCTTAGACAAACTTTGACTGGAGTCTGTTCAAAGTGCCAGTGCTGTAGAATGAGTCTCTGTAGGGGATTTAGTTGTATTATAAAAAATAGACAAGTATGCTATAGGTTTGAGATTAAATTACCAATTAAACACACAAGCTAGTGGTTTGTTTTGTTTTGTTTTGGGTTTTTTTTTTTTTTGGCTGGTTGGAATTAATGACGTCTGAGGCAAAAATCCAAGATATGAGAATGAGGTTTCTGTATTTCTTTTACTTTTCTCTCAGTTTTTTTCCTCATTTTTCCATTCTCTTCAATTCACATTCACTTTCTTTTTTATGTTTTTAAAGATCACTGTTAGAAAGTACATAATTTTATATATTCTTTGAATTCTACTGTGGCTGCTATCGAGCATGAGGTACAACAAAGATAATTTTTTTTTTCTTGATAAAGCAAAATTTTTAGTGCAGAAGAAAAATATCCTTCATGCCTCCCTACACTATTTACTGAACATTATCTGTTTACGGTTGGTTATTTTAAATATTTGCTACGCAAGTTATCTGGATTACATTACCTTTCTCATATGTTGAACTGGTTGCAGGGTTTGTCCTTGCTTGGACATATTTTATGCTATGTAGCATGGTATGGTTTTTGGGTTTGGGGTTTGGTTTTTTTTTTCATTTTGCAAGAAATGTTACCATATTTGTAACAGTGTGTGGATAGAAGTAGTGGTCAAAGGGATGGAATAAATTTACTAAATATGGAGGAACCATGTATAGAAAAGATTTGGATGTGGTGGTGGGAGAAGAAATAGAACAATAAAAATATTTGCAAGGAAGGTGAGAATGTGATGTGTAGAAAAAGTGAAGAGGTCTACAGAGGAGAGGCAGACATTCAAAGTAACTTGGAAAAAGTTACAACAAAGGTGTCTTAAAAAGTAAAAAATGAAACAAACAAGGAGGGAAAGATACAAGCCACACAGAAATAGTCATGTATATTTTTAATGACTAAGACATTTGCTTAATACGTAGATTAATTTCTCAGCACATCTTCAAATATATTTTTCACATGCCTTACTGTCACACTAGCTCATTAGTGGTTTAAATAATAATTCATGAAGAAATTATTTCTGCCAACCTTAGTCTTATAAGCAGATATGTGAAATTAATACTTTTTATATGATTTAACTCTGGCAATACTGAAAAAAAAAGGTAGTCTATTGGCTATTAAGCTAGTTGTCAAATGTTACAACACAGTGTAGCAGAAAGGGCAGAGAAGATTTACTTTGTGCTCAGTAATTGTTTGTTTGTGCAGAGTAGGGAGAAGAGCGCACATATCTTGAGGAGGAGCTGATATTCAAACTGCTACTCAGACTCTTAAAATTGCCCCATCCTTCTGTGGTTATTGCTTTGTGAACAGTTTCCTTGTGCAGTGTGGGTGCTTTGGATGCCAGTGCACTGACACTGTTCAACACGCGGAGCAAGCCCTGCTTACCCCTGCGCAGCTTGCTTTGTATGCAGGGCTGCTACCTATAATACCTGTGTTTCTTCTTCTGAGTGAGTACTCTTGAGTTCAGTGGTGACGTAGTTACTTTTTTTGCCCTATTTGTTACATGTAGGTTTAAAAATCAGTGGTTGTTGGATAGGACTTAAAATGTATTTTTACATGTTTTTTCTCAGCACATTTTCATTCTTTTTCCTGTGTGACATGCATGTGAGCCAGATTTAACCATTCGGAGATTGAAAACCCGTATACACGTTATCAGCAGTATTGTAGAATAATCTAAAGGTATATTCTCTTTTTGATAACTTTTAATGTTTCTGAACACGTTTCATTAAGCTTGTATATTAAAGGCAAAGGAGTTGCATTTTTGTCCTGAGATAAAAGTTTCATCGGTTTCTTACTACAGTTACAGTGTTACTGCTAGGAAAATGTCTTAGATAAATGCCATTTTGATCTAGGAAGGGAAGGGACAAAACAGTATGTGGAATTAAAACAGACTCCTGAAGAAAAATGCAGAGTTCTAATATGCGTTTAAGAGTGAGGGTGTCTTAATACAAATGTCATAAGAATAGAATGCAAGTATCTAACACAGAAAGTTGAAGGTGGTTTTTTTTTGTGGCAGTGAGATTTTACTGTACGTGGGTACCCTGACACTGTGTTGAACAGAATTGTATTATTTTCCTTGAGCTGCAAATTCAGGTAGACTTAATTACCTTTTTACAACTATTTTGTATCATAATCTTTTCATTTGCCTCATTTAATAGTTATTTCTCATTATCTTCACGAATTCTGGAGAATTTTGAATATTTTTGGTATGCTAAAAGTGCAAGTGAAACAGTATCCTAATGTGTTTTTAATCCGTAACCACAAATATAACTTCTGCAAGTGTCTGTCTTTGTCTAAGCTTAACTGAATAATTTCCATTCAGTTCTGCATTTATGGGCTCTTTTGTTTAGTAACAGCAAGCTATTGAATTCCTCGTTTACATTACTGTGTCATATAGTCATGCAGTTCTGAGTATGATTAAAGTACTAATGAAATGAAAATAATGAAATATAAAACTACATTTATCAGATTGTTACATCTCATAGGTCTAAAATGCACAGGTCTAATATTCAGTACATGCATGTTCTTTTACAATTGTTTTTTGTCTAGTGACTGATTATTTTTTTTTCTAAATAGAGACTCACAGGACAGCAGCAGGAGATAAACAACTTAATACAGAAAAAAATTGCTGTGGATGAGGAAAATGCCCATTTGAAGAATGAATTCAGTAACTTGGACCAGAAATTTAAAGATAAAAGCCAAGAACTTAAGGTATATTGACTTGTACATAGTTTCATAAGACTGTAGCTTTGAAGTAGTTCTTTAAGCAGTGTCAGCCTTTGTGGCACAGAAAGTGACAAGCTTGGAGAAAAAATTGCCTTAGGCCTTGCTATACCTTACCGTTTTTTCACATACCAACTCTGAGGAAGATGCTTTAAAGCCAAGAATCCAAGCTTTATAACTTTCAGATAAATAGTTAATGATGGAAATGGAGCAAAGAAAGTAGGAGTGTGAAGATGTGGCTTCTTGTAATTAGATTCTGATGGGACTGGCATTATTAATTGATAAAGCCGAGGTCTGGGAGGATATGTCTGTGTGGGTCTCAAAAATAGCTGGGGACAGCATCAAAGGCAGCTTGATCAATTAATGGGCTCTTTGCAAATGTGTACTCATCAAAGCTGTCATCCAGCTAAAAAATATGACCCTTCCACCTGCATGAAAGAGGCCAATAAAAGTACACAGGTGACCTTGGCCATCAAATATAGAAGAAGCTGCTGTGAGGGTAAAACTGCACAGTTTATATTTGCTGATTAGTTCTCACTTTTTTTGTTTATCGGCCCTTGTGGTACTGTTCTACAGGACACTGAGGAGTGTGCACAGAATAAGGAAGAGCAAAACAGACTGGTTATAAAAAACCCGGAGGAGGAAAATAAGGGATTAAATACATGCTGTGCTGACCTGCTAAATGACCTGGAGAAACTGAGGAAGCAGGAGGCACAATGGAAAACAGAAAAATCTGGCAATGATGCCAGGATAAAGGTACGAAGTGGAATGGACTCCTGGATGTTATTTTGGAATTAACTTCTCCAGACATTTGCACCACAAGTTATTTTCTTTAAATAACAAGTTATATATTCAAATCTACCAGTGGGGACTTGCATTCATTTACATTCCTTCACTTAAGACCCACAGCTTTTTAAAAATTGATGTTGCAAAGCAGGAGTCTGACTTCAAATAGTCATCTTAAAATGTAATCATTAAAAAAGAAAAGATACTGTATTTTAAGATAAAATATATATATGTGAAATAATAAAAGCTTAAAAGTATTATCGTTCACAATTTTTTCTCAATGTATAATTTACTTACCTATAATTTGATTGCAGTAGCCTTGATATTTGTTGTTTTGGAAGAACACTTTAAAACTTTAACTGCAGTTTCGAATAAACTGTGTCCTAGCCTCCAGAGGGCTTCACTCTGTGAGAGGCCTTATTATTGCATATAATATATTAAAAAGTTATTTTCACTGTTTATGATAAATTGAAAAAGGAAATAATTGAATACATTGTACAGACTATTGTATCTTTTATTTAAATGATACTTTGTCTTGTTTGCTGGTGGAAATTGGCAAGTTCTTTTTAAATTCCTGTAAGAAGTAAGCCACAAACATGGTATCAAAGTGTTTTATGGCTGCTTATATACATGCCTATTTAGTGGATTTTTTTTTATTTACATGGATAATGAACACTTACAACGCTATGCTCTTTTACACTATCAAAGTACATGACCTTCTGGTATACTCAGTGTACTAACTATCTAATCAACATCTTGCCCAGAAACATCTTTTTTCCTCCACTAGCAATTCAGTGGTTTTGGTGACACTTCTGATTGTTGTGCTGATGGAAACCTTTTGTGAAGAGCTTCATTCAGATTTGTTGACATGGGAAGTAAAGCTCTTTGAAATTGAGGCCTTTGGAGTGATTATGATGACAGGATTATAGGATTCCCAGGACAACGAATGGTTTGTTGATACTTGGGGGAGAAAATCTAGTGTGTACTAAACTGATTTAATAATTTTGAAGTTGTCAAATCTGGTGTTTGTAATATTGGATAAATTATTGAAAATCACTGTTACCCACACCTTCAGTGAAAACAGTCAGGATAATTTTTAGTGTATCTGTCTTCCTGGCTGATAAGTCATGCTCAAGAGAGAAAGGTGTGTCACAGCCATGTGATTCCAGGGATGGGAATAAGTAGTGTTGGTGTTTCAGAGTGGGGTCACAAGAGCGTGACAGAGGTAACTTCTTGAGATGGGTATTCCCTGAGCCAACCAGGAATGACACACAGCTGGATCTGCTCTTCATAAACAAGGAAGAACTGATTAAGGAAATAATAATAAATGGCAGCCTTGGCTATAGTGACCATGAAATTGTGAAGACCAAGATCCTGAGAAGATGAAGGAAGGAGAGTAGCACAGTAGACCTGGAATTAAGGAAGAGAGTCTTCAGCTTGCTCAGGGAAGTGGTAGGTGGAATCCCATGAGAAGAAGCACTGAAAGGTAAAAGCTCAGGAAAACTATCAAGTCTTTAAAGACAGCTTCCTCCAAGCCCAAGTATGGGCTACCCTTATTCTCAGGAAAACGAGTGGATATATCAGATCAGCTTGGCTAAACAGAATTAATCACCAAACTCCAGTGTAGAACAGGGGGTGGAAAGCAGTATTCAGGAAGTGGAGACAGTGAAAGCTACAAAGAAGTTCAAAAACATTGTCTGGGCACCCAAGGATGGTGGTAACCTACCTACAGTTGAGACTTGCAAGTGATGTCAGGGTATAACAGGAGTTGCTTGCACAACTTTAGTAGTAAAAGGCTGAACAAGGAAAACGGGAGCCTGTTGCTGAAAGGGAAGGATGAATTAGTGACAGCAGAGGTACGGAGTATCGTCTTTGCCTAAGTCTTCTCCAACAAGATTCCACCAAGCATTTGTACTTAGAGGCAGAGTTCAAGGAGAAATACTAAGAGTGGATGAATTAGGAGATACATGAGAGAACTTGACTAGTACACATCCATTGGACCAGCTGAACTGCTTCCAAGGGTGCTGAGAGAGTTGGCTGATGTCACTGTCAGGCTGCTGCCTGTCGTCTTTCAGAAGTAGTATAGAGATCAGGGGAGGTCGTTGATGAAAAGGATAATCTAAGAACAAAGGTCAGTTGGCCTTATTTCAGTCCCTGGGAAAATCAGAAAGAAAGTTGTCTTGGAAGTAATTTCTGGGCACATGACAGAGAAAAAGTGACTAGAAGCAATGGATTTACCAAGGGTGAATCGTTCCTGAGCAACCTGATTGTCTTTTGTGATAAAATGATTGTGTCTGTGGACAAGAGGAGAGCTTGGATATGATTGACCTTAACTTTAGCAAGACTTTTGACGCTGTCTTGCTGTATGCTTGTACCCAAGTTAGGATGTTACAGCTGGATAGGTGGACAACAACATGTTTATAAGAACTATTTGATGTTTGGGCTCAGAGAGCTGTGGTTAATGGGTTGTACTCTGTAGGCTGGTAATAAGTGCTGTACTGCAGGATCTATCCTGGACCTGTTTTGTTTAAAATCTTTATCAATGACCTGGAAGAGGGGACAGTGGGCATGTTCGTCGAGTTTGCAGATGAGGCCAAACTGGGGAGAAGTGGACGTGCTTGAGGGCTCTGCTGCCACCCAGGGGAACCTTGATGGAAATGGGCCAACAGGAGCCTTAACCAGGACAAATGATGAGTCTTGCCCTGGGAAGGCAGAGCCCTGCAGCCATACAGGGGCCGGGGATCAGCTCTGGGGGACAGCCCTGGGCACTGGCAGGCAGCAAGTTGCACTGGGGCCAGCCCTGTGCACCCAGGCAGCAATGAGGGCCAGCAGTGCCTACAGAGGCATGAGCAGGGCATGGCCCTGAGAGCCAGGGGTGGAATCAACCCCTTCTGCTCAGTACCCCAGGTACTGCACTCATTTTTGGGTGCAGTACAAGAAAGACATCAGTAAACTGGCTGGAGGTGAGACACTGGGGCTGGAGACCTTGCTTTGCGAGGAGAGGCTGTGGTATGGGCTGGTTCAGCCAGGAGAAGGGATGGCTCTGGGGCTGGGGCCATCCAGCAGCATCTCTGGCACCAACAGTAGGGGATGGAGGAGATGCAGCTGGGCTCTTCACATGGTGGCAGGGTGAGAGGCAGCACAAGCTGAAAGAGGAGAAGCTGAGACTGGAGATAAGGAGAAGCCTTTTCCCCAGGAGGACAGCCCTGGAGTGGGGCTGGGGCCCATGAAGGTTGGGCCATCTCCGTCATTAGGAGATTTGAACCCCTGATTTTGTAAAGCCCTGAGCTGCCTGGTTGGACCCCCTAGCTGAACCTGCTTTAGGCAGGGGCTGTGACTGGAGACCTCCCCAGGTCCCCGCCAGCCTGCATGTGTCCATGGGTCTGATGCCCCACCTTCTGCCTTTCCTGCTACCTCCCCACCCCCTTCTGTGATGTTAGACAAGTGACTGTACACCTTTGCTAGTGGACAGGGTTAGGTGAAGTTGATTATCTCACGAGACTATTGGAAGGGTTGAGAAGCATGTTAAAAATACTATCTGCAAGAGGGAAATGTTACATTTGACCTCTAGGAAGTAGTAATGTGTTGTTTCATTGTTTTTTATCAATATTTTGTAAAATAATAATTTGTAAAAACAGTTATTTTTGTAGTTCATCACTGTTTTTACATATACTTTTCCTGTAAATACTTGCTTGAAAATTTAAGTTTCAGTTTGAATTAATTTCTCCCTCTGTTCCTGACATTCCCCATTTCTATTACTTGACACTCGAGAATCAATATTGGATGCCAGATTGGCTCTTAACAGAATGCTTATAAACAATAAAGAATAATAATTTCCTTATCCACAGAGGCCAAAGATGACATTATCACACTATACATATCACACAATATATCACACGATATTGGGCTGCAGATTATGTTCTAATATATACCCCCCAATATAACATGTCCCTGAAATGCTTTTAAAAAGTAATTTATGAGCAAATTCAATAATGGAATTGTATTGTTCTCAAGTGATTGTAAAAATGGTTATAGATAAAATAATTTGAATTCAGAAATTATATCCCGTCTGAAAGTCAGTTCTGCCTCAGCCTTGAGTTTGGGAGTTGAACCAGCATCTCTTTTTGTACACGTTTTTCAGTAATAAACAGTATATTTAACAATATTGTAGATGATGTATATAGACACTATTCATGTTTAGTCTCCTCTATCTGTGGAAGAATAAAATGAAACCTAATCAATGTAAGCTACCCCAACGTTTTAAAAATGTGTTTTAGATGATAGAAACGCTAGGTCTAAATAACAGATTCTTCTTTTGGAAAAGTGGCCCTCTGTTCAGAGACTGAACTAAGTGTTACTAGCCCATTTTTTTCAGTCTTTAAATGATTTTCTGTGAAGAAAAGTGTCAGTTGTCACTTTCAAAGACTGGTTGTTTCCAGATGTACTATAAGCTGAATTGGGGTATAAAATTCAACTTTTTCAAACTGAGACAAAAAGCTTCTATGACTAGTTTGTCCATTTAAGGAATATTTCTTTAAAGATTTGTCATATTAGCTGAAAGCTGAGTGAGGCAGATTAACAGGAAGAGACCTGATAAGGTGGCTAAAAGACTGGCAATTGTGTTTTATTGTGTCCTTCCCATATATACCTTCATATAAATATTGTACAGTGTACAAAAAATTAACATAGGGCTTTGCTTTCTGCCTTAAAGTAGTTCTTGAGAATTACTCTCCTGTGCTTCCCAGGGCTTATATCAGCTTTCTGTATCTCCCAAAAATGCACAAGTGGAAAAGCTGTCAGTCAGCCACCTCATGCATGGATGTGTCTCCATATTTAAGAATGAATTAGGTGTTTGAGTTATTTTGTTGTTCTTTGGGTGGATGTTACTTAAGTTATTGTTTAATAATAATAAGAATGTATATTTTCTCAAACTCAGACAGGCACAAAAGGCTTTGTATGTAGACACAAAAAATGTCAGACTGGCAGATTTTAAGTGGAGGTGACCTAAAAGATAGTGAATTTCTTACTGGTTTTGTTTGTTTGTTTGTTTGTTTGTTTGTTTGTTTGTTTGTTTTCTTCCCCTGGTTGGCAAAGTATTTTTTAAAGTCCCTAAAGTCTGAAGATGGGAGCTTTTAAATAAACAGGGAGAGGTGTTCTCTTTTAAAATGAAACACTCTGAGAAACAGCCATATCTGTGAAGAGGAGCCTGGGATTTTAGTTCCACTGAAAAATGGGAGTTTTCTTGAGAATGGGACCTTGGAAAAATACTCTCACTTTTGTCATAATACATAACAAGAAAAAATATGAAGACAAAGCTACTGTATTTGAAAGTGACTTTGTAAGGGTTTGAAGCTACAAATAACAAAACCCTAGTGTTAATTCACAATGAATCCATAATCTATGCACAACTGTGCTGCCTTGTGCCTTGTCTGTGTGTTATGCTTTTCATATTTGAAGTTCTTCTAAATTCACCTTTTCTCTGATTTTTCTGACTTTATAGTTCTTGGTCTTGAAGTGATCAAAATATTCCTGTAATGTTTTACCTTAAATTATTATTCTGCTATTTATCTTCATTTCATTTTAGTTAGGATCACCACTTTTCATAGCTTGAAATAATGACTAGACTTATTTTTCACGCTTCAATTGCAGTACTGTTATAAAGAAGTATCATATCTTTTACCATCTTGTATTTCTCTCTAAAATAAGCATTTTCTTCCTCATATAACTGAATTACTAGATGTTTTGACTTACTGTACTTGAAATAGCACTTACTTTGCTTTAATATGCTTTAAAAGATTGAATTCTAAACAGTCTGTATGTACAATTGAAATTAACTTTAATTTGAAAGTCAGGTTTAGGAGAATTTATATTTAGCAAACTTCAAGTCTGCATGTTTATGCAATGAAGCTACCTTCTCGGCTACTGTATCAACTAAAAGGCAACATAATAAATTCCATGTGATTTTAAAAAAATGGAGATGCTCAGAAATGGAGTGTAAAATATTATAGGTTATTTCATAATCTTAGATTTCTGACTTATCTACAAAAGCTTTACTGAATGCCTCAATATATGGTATTTCAGTGTATATAAGCTATTTGTATAACCAGTCCATCCTTGCCCCTTTTTTCATGTTTTGTCCTTTAAGTAATGTTTCTGATTTCCAAAAAAAGTCAAGGTTTCAAAATCAGTTCAAAAAGTTGAACTGAGTAATTTGTTAGTTGAAATCAAAATCTGAAGTTGCATATGTCGCAAATGGGATGAAGTATTGAAAGATACTTTTTTTCTGGTTTTAAATTCTGCTGTTGTATAAATTCTAAAGTTGTATTTATGACAAAATCATTTGTTACCTATTCTTTGTATTGTACCCTGCAATGGATGATGGGAACTTAAGTATTGGTAAGGTCAGATTTTTTTTTAAAATCTCTACCATGAAACTCTGCAACTCTATAGTGTGGTGTGAAAGGCAAATAGGATTTATTCACAGAGAATGTGAACTATTATAATTTTTGTTCACATATACAATAACTTTTAGCTGATGTGTAAGAAAAACTACTGAGGAGAAACCCTAAGATTATTTGGCTGTAAGTTATAAATACTTTATTACACTTCAACATTTTCATGTGTTGATAGAATGAATGGTCTCCTATCATTCTGAAATCTTTTGTTACCTGAGAAAAAATAATTTTTGCTACCTGGCTTCTTGAGATTGAATGATGGCTCATTAGTCAGGTACACCAGGTATATAGCTTGAGACTTATCATGAAACAAATAGTTTTCCTACCTCACTTATGAATTTTGCTATTTCTTCACATTAATGTTACTGTTATTAACAGGACATGATAATTCCTGTCCAGATTCAAAGAATTTGATTGTAGTGCTCTTCTGATACATCCAGATATGTATAAGACATTTTTATGCTATTTTAAAGAGAAGATTAATTATTTGCTTTCCAGTTATAAAAATGTTTTGATACCTTCAATATTTGAGGCGTCTTTGCTGAAAGGGAAAGGTGTGCATTTCTTTAACTGTATGTAAATGGAAGATAAACTAATATACTGTTGGCTGTAGATTAGGGATGCTATCCTACTAGGAGGTATTTATTTTAAATAATTGATGAATCCTGGAATATTTGCCTTACTGAGAACAAGTGATTGTGTCTGAGTAGCATAATACCAAAGTAGGTCTAAGGCTGTTGCCACTTTCTGAAACTCTGGTCTAGATATTGCTGTAATATTTCTATTTCTATTCTTGCCTCAAAACACTCTGGGAGAGTAGTCATATGAAGCTTCTTAAGGACCGAAGTACTCTTCTAAGCTGCTACACCTCCAGAGAACACTAGTAAGGTCACTATGGTAGAGATCAAAGTCTTGCTTGAGTAAGCTGCCTTGCTCCTATATTTTCCAGATATACCATCACACTTTGTTGACTAATGTCTATAGTAAGGCTTACCGTAAAAGGCAAATTATTGCTTGTTTACATTGTTTTCAACGAGCATTTCCAGAAGTTTTCTTGTACGCTGTTTCTTTTCCTGAAGAAACTATTCCTTGCACTGAATTAGAAGTGCAAAATCAGAGCAAATTTAACAAGCAGTCTCAAAAATGAATCTGTATCCATGATACTTAGTTCATGTGTGCAATATTGTGCAATTTTTGGAGAACTTAAAACAATGAGTGTACAGCTGTTTTTTGTTAGGAGTAGTTTTTTTCTGTTTGATTTCTACACAGAAAACAAGGCTTACTCAGTTTAATAGTTCAGTAGTTAAATGGTGTACTACTGCTTTACAAAGATTTGATTCAGAATTCTCCTCCACATGCAGCAAACCAATGAATTAAGGAAAACTTCCTACAGTAAAGAATAGGTTGCCACCGAAAATTTGAAGTATACCTTTTTTTCTGGTGTTTCACATTTTTCATACATGCACATATACCTATATATATTTGCTTAGACCACAATAAATATATGCATATATGTATGTGCACATCCATATGTCTATATACATAGATAACACGCATAGCAGATTTTAACTCTTTCTTAGACATTCAAATGCTTTCTTTGCAGAATTTGGAAACTGATTTAGCAGAGGCAAGAGAACAAATGAAAGAGTTGCGCAGTATATGTGGTGACTTGTCATCTCAGGTAGCTGTGAAACAAGAAGAACTGTCTCAAAAGGACTGTGATGTGATCAGAGCTAGGTAAGTATTTCATGATTTCATTAAGTCTGAATCTTTTAAAAAAGACTATTGTTCCACTTACAAAGCAGTATCTTGCATTAGAGGTATTTTTGTGCAACAGTGTATTTTCATACCATTCTGTTCCACAAGATGTAAAGCTTTTGGAAGTCTACCAGTAGATGACAGTTTATGTAGACTCTCTCTGATACATTTCGACTCTTAGTTTATTATTATCATCAGTTTTTGAGTAGGGATGGACTTTAAAAATTACATTTCTGTAATTAGCATTGGGTCAGAGAACTACCAATCTCCACTGAAAGTAACAAAATACCAGTATGATTAGTGACACAAACATTTAATTGGAGAGGCTAAATGCCCTAAACTTGGAAAAGCTTTAAGCCTAACTTTAACTTTTTAATTAGAGTCGAATCTGACGAGTCAGCAAAAGTCTGCATAGGCCTGTGCTAAAGGTTTAAAGTGCAGTGGTTTAAGCTTTATCTCAGGTCTCACACATCATTTCTTTACACTGAATCTGTAAGATTAGTGCTGCATTATTTGAGTTGTGGAAAAGAATGAAGGATGGAATGAATTATATGAATTGACTAGACTACTCAATTCCTCAAAATGAAGGTAATGGCAGAAGACAATTGGTAACTTTAAGTGGATTGTCAGGAAATTGTCCGTTTTTCACTTGTTAGTTTCTGAGGCATGCACAGTGTTAGCACTCCTGTGTTAGACAAATAATATTCCCTTCAATATTCCCTCAAACTGTGGTTATGCCTGAAGAGCTGCAGTTGGGATGCAGAAATCATTGGTATGGACACTTCTCTTTGCTTTCCAAACAGAAATAGTATTATTGTAGGGAGTCAGTATCTAAGTCTTTTTGGGGAAAAAAATAGAAATATGATTTTTAATGCCTCTGACCTAAATTGCTGTTCTAGTATTTGTTGAAATCTTTACAGGGAAAATGATGTCTTGTTATATTCATATTTAAAAGGTATAATGGTTGGGGTTTCAAAAGTCAATAAAAATAGGCAAGCTTAATGGGAAATTGTATTGAAAGAGTCAATCACTGGAATTTGTGAAATTCATCAATGGACTAATAGGCTTTATTATCTTCTGAAATTATTCTCAGAAATATATGTATGTGTGAGAGGACTAGGGACAGCACAGAAGATGTTTTTAAAGTCAGGTAATCAAGGTTTGCAAAGTTACTGCTTGTTCATTGCAGTTTAGGATATTGCAGACTGAGTTGGCCAAATCATTGAATAAAATTTCTCAAAATGTATTCTTTGCTATTCACTGCAGAACAACCTCTTAGAATTTGTCACAGACATCCTGTTTAAATATGTGATTAATATAAGTACTTTTTTGAATATAAGGTCTGAACCTGAGGTAACAATATGGACAACATACTTATTTTGGAGTGTTTGAAGTCTTTTTGTGTATGTTTTTCCATACAACCAACCTTCTAAATTTTTGGAAAAGAGTTTTGCAAACTGATCATATAAGTTTTTCTGTGTGCTTAAATATTTTCCTTCTTAGATACTTAATTGGTTGATGAATGATAGTGTTTTTCCATATCATTATTATGTGAGTTATACTTGATAGGTTATATATATGTATACATTTGATTTGTAGTAGTAGACTAGTAGTAGTAGACGTAGTAGACATTGTAATTCAATGTCTACTAATCTTTCTTAATGAACTGTCTTTGGCTACAAGTTTCTTGCTGATGTTTCTATTATGAAAAACAAAGGCTTATGCTAAATGCTTTATAGAAAATTCACAGTTTCAAGCAGTAGTTTCAGTAGTTAGCAATATAAATGAAGAATTTAAAATATTCTGTATTTTTGGTAGTACAGAATACTGAAGTTTCTCCTTATCTTCTCAAGGTGTCAGTACATAGATAAAACTTTTTCTGTTCATTCTTAATTTAAAAAAAAATCAAAATAATAAAGGTTTATGAAGAAAAAAGCCAAATTCTTACTTAAGTTAAAGAAAGCAACAACTCCAGAATTAAAGGAAAAAATCAGAGGAGAAAATAAAGTCTTTACATCTTCTCATCTCCTAGGACAAGATCTCAGAACTGTGTTGACTTCATGATTGAAGCATTTGGTTGTTCCTTATTTTTAACTGATAATTTTTTTTTTTTTTTAGTTATCCTTGTTTAAAACTTAGTCTTATAAATGTATTGCATTGAATGCTCACTTTTCATTTAACGCTGGCAGAAAATTCTTTGACAAATAGTGTGGAAAATACCCCATCTCCCTTACTATCATCAGTTTCAAACTTTTGGACCTGACAAAGACAATCTGATTTGCAAATATCTCTGTTCTCTCCATTGCTCTGTCCCTCTCTCCCTGTCTGCTGCTTGCCTTCCCCACCCTCCCCTTTTTGAAAACAGACCAGGAGCATAGTCGTAATCATTAGAAACAAGCTCTGGAGGAAGAAAGGAAGGAAACTGTCTTCCTCCGTTTGGTGTCTTCTTTTATATGCAGTATAGGCAGATCCAGAAAAAGTCTTTCAGCTGACACCTTAGTAATACTGTCTGAAATTTTTGCAGTAGATGCTAAAATCAATTGGAAAAGAAAGTCTCTAAGGGTCTGTGCAAACTGGTCTGGTGCTCTGTTTCTTGTGCAATCGTAACTTCTTGCTCTGTTCTGCCTATCTGTCAGTTAGCAAGAGTTTTTTTTCCAGTTTAACTGTAACTATATCTGTAGACACTAAAAGAACTGTTTTCTTTAAGGGGCAGTTTTTCAGCAAATTAGCAGGGACCAAAATTTTGAAGAATTACTCCAGTCTTAATTCTGGTCCTACAGAATAGCAGGTGTTTTTGAAAATCCCACCCAGTGTCAGTAAAAGCCTGTCACATACTTCTGAGTCATGAGAGAGAAATTTTCCAAGACCAGTGAACAGACAGCATTTACAGGATCCATCCTGCACAGTGGATGTCTTCAAGAAGCCACTGCCTTTGCTGGCTTTATTTTTGCAAAGCACTCTTGATCTTGCTGAGTTTAATTTCAAACTCCTGAAGCAGGTGTGAAATGCATTTCCTTGTTATATTTTTCATATTTGCATTCAGTACAGATTTTCTGGATCTATTTAGAGTCCCTGGTAGCCTTTCCATTTTCATGTTCTGGAAGAACATTAAATCTTGCTGTTTGTTTCTGAAGATTAACTCCAATGCATCTCTGCAACTTTTGTTTTAAAATTATGCTAAATATCAGGATTTAGAACTTTGTGTTTACTGCTGAGCACTTGGTGGTCTGTGTCTCACTGGCACAGAGCTCTGGTGGAACTCTGAATATCAAACTGGAGATGTTTGCTTGACTCGCTGAGACTTGAGCCTTGCTGTCACAGGTATCCAGGAAATATTAAACTGCTTGTGAATATAGTAAGCTCTATTCTGAAAAGAATTAGAATTTCTTGCCCCTGTGTTCTTACTGGATGTGTGCCAGGACTTCATTCCTTTGATTAGTTTCTAATGCAAATCTATCCCTAATAATTTTATAACCACTTCTTTTGTAACAATATTGCTTTTTTTTTTTTTTGCCCCACTGTTGCGGTTTACCTCCATGCTGTAAATTATGAGGCAGTCGGATTTCTACTCAGCCCTTATTTTGCTGCTCTGGGATTTTCAGATTATTCTTTGGTGTGTGCTGTAAACCATTTCATAGTATCTATGCCATTCCCCTGAGAAGCCATAATTCATAGTGCCTGTCACTGTGTTGTATTTCTAAACTACAGGTAATGGAATCTGGAGATTTCCTGAATTACCTCAAACCCTCTTATATTCCCTTGGTAGCAGGGGTAGCTGAGGTACTCAGAATCCCAGCGTATTCACCAAAACTGTGGTGGTGAAACAAAACCAACATCACCTGAAGTGGTGGGTGTGATGAACTTCACCTCTATTTGCAGCACAGTTATATAGCTTCTGGAGTGACAGTAGTTATTAATTTCATTTACATCTCTGGGAAGCCACAGTTTACTCTTAAACTGTTGGTATGTGCAGGACATAAAGGTTTTGTTTAACATTATCCTCTAAGGACAGGAGGAAACTTTAGTTCACACTCCTGTCAGATGTAAGCACCAGAGCTATCTCTGCCCTAAAGAATAGTATGAATCTTAAATATTGTTATTGGCAGGACAAGGTGTCAAATCTTAGTGTCTTCACGTAGTGTCAACCTTGTTCAAAGCAAAATCTACTAAGGTTGTTGTAATCTTACTTTAGTGGCCGAAATAATTTAGTTATGCTCTTCTATTTTGACTTGAGAAAAAAATGACAATTTTTCGCAGCAGGCTCTTCCTTATGACTTGAAGAGTGCAGCTCACTTCCTGTAAATTTCTTGGTTTCTCATTGTATTGGTCTTGAGGTGTTAGATTAGAGACAGGTGTTTTTTTTTTCTCAGTAGTATCTGGCGACTTCAATTGTAAATGGAGTTTGTAAATACTCTCAGTGTATCATGGTGTGTTTGTGTATGGGGAGGGTGGGGGTGGCGGGGAAAAAAATAGACCTAGTAGGTGTTTCAATTTTGATGGTTAGCTGAGACAATGTTGTTTTTTTGGTTAGTGTTGCTGATGGTGACTTTTTTCTTAAATCTGTGTTGGTGTTTGTTTAGAGTGTACAGTATATGGAAACATTTTATCAATATGTGCTTATAATGTACATATAGATGCATCTATACATACATATATACAGGTGTGTATACAGGCACATATATTTTAAATTCCACTCATTACCTTTGTTACATCCAATTTGCAATTTTTGATTATTTCTTCTGTTAAATGCTTGTCTGAGGGTATCATTTTACTTAGGACTTGACATCCTTATCCTGCTGCAGTGACAGGCAGGTGTCTCTCTTGTAGAGTGCTTAGTAGTTTGCTGATTTGAGTAAGCATATTAATAGACATTTTGATCAGAAATTCATTTTTATCTTGTAGCTGTTTTTCTGATTATCATGGGATGGATTTTGTATACTCTTTTTGAGCATGCTGCAAGCAAATTAGTAACAGAATCACACAGAATCACTGAGTGGCTGAGGCTGGCAGGCACCTCTGGAGATTGTGTAGTCCTGCTGCTCCAGCAGGTCCAGCCTTCTGCTTGAGCAATATCAGCTACAGCAGGCTGCCCAGGATAGTGTCCAGTTGAGGTCAAGTATGTCCAAGAATGGAGATTCTGCAGCCTCTCTGGGTAGCCTGTTCCAGTGTTGACCACTCTTACAAGATAAAAACATTTTTCTTACGTTTAACTGGCATTTCATTTGTTTTTTATTTGTGCCCATTGCCTCTTTTCCTGTGACTGGGCACCACTGAGAGGAGTCTGTCTGCATCTTCTTTATAGACTCCCGTCAGATATTTATCCATGTTGATAATATCCCCCTGAGCTTTCCCTTCTCCAGGCTGAACAGTCCCAGCTTTCCCAGACTCTGTATGGTAGATGCTCCAATCTTTTCATCATCTTTGTGGTTCTTCACTGGACTTCCTCCAGTATGTCCATGTCTCTCTTGTACTGGGAAGCCCAGAACTGGACACAGCACTGAGATGTGTCTTACCATTTCTGAATAGAGGGGAAGGATCACCTCCCTCTCCCTGCTGGCAACGCTCTTCTCAGTGCAGCTCAGGATGTCATTGGCCTTTGCCACAAGGGCACATTACTGGCTTATGGTCAACCTGGTGTCCATCAGGATCCCCAGGGCATTTTCTGACAAGCTGCTTTCCAGCTGGGCAGCTCCCAGCCTGTGCTAGTACATGGGGTTATTACTCCCCAGGGCCAGTAATTTGCAATTCCCGTTGTTGAACTTCATGAGTTTCCTGTCAGCCCATTTGTCCAGCCTGTCGAGATCCCTCTGAATGGCAGCACAAACATCTGGTGAAACAACCACTGCCCCCAGTTTTGTGTCATCAGCAAACCTCCTATGGTGCACTCTGTCTCATTGTCCAGGTCATTAATGAAGATGTTAAAAAGTATTGGCCCCAATGTTAGTCCATAGGATACTTCACTAGTGCCTGGCCTTCAACTGGACTTTGTGCTGCTGATTACAACCCTTTAAGCCCAGCTGTTCAGCCAGGTTCAAGTCCACCTTCTGCCCATTTATCTAGCCTATATCTTATCAGTCCAACTATGAGCATTTTATGGGAGACGGTGTCAAAAGCCTTACTACAGTCAAGATGAACAACATCCACTACTCTCCCCTCATCCACTGAGCTAGTCATTTCATCAGAGAAGGCTGTCAGGTCGGTTAAGCATCATTTCCTCTTTGTAAATGCATGATGACTACTCCCAATGATCTTTTTCTCCTTTATATGGTCCATCACTTTCCCAAGGATTGATGTGAGGCTGACTGCTCTAGTTTCCCAGATCCTTCTTCTTGAATGTAGGAGCGACATGCTTTCTTCCAGTCCTCAGTAACCTCCCCTGATAGCCATGACCTTTCAAAGATTATTGAGCCTCTCTCAGCACTCATAGGTGCATCATATCAAGTCCCATGGACATATGTATGTCCAGTTTGTTTAAATGTTCCCTGATCTGATCCTCCTCCACTGAAACTGAGTCACAGGGACCTGGTATTGCTGGAGGCAAGCGTTAGCTTTAAAGACAGAGCTGAAGAAAGCATTGAGTGCTTTGGCCATTTTTATGTCCTTTGCTACCAGAGTCCCTGCTGTTTTCAGTAGTGAGCCCTCTTTATCCCTTGTCTTCATTTTGCTGCTGATGTATTTACAGAAGCCTCTTGTTGCCCTTCAAGTCCCTCACTGTATTCAACTCCACAAAGATTTTGGCTTTCCTAACCCTATCCCTGCATGCTTAGACAAGGTCTCTAAATTTCTCCTGGTCTCTTGTCCCTGCTTCTATATCTTGTATCCTTCCTTTTACATTGAGTTTACTCAGAGGAGGTCCTTGTTCATCCATGCAAGCTTTCTGCTACTTTTGCTTGACTTATTGCTCATTCGGTTGATCTTGGAGGAGGTGATCCTTGAAAATCAACCAGCTCTCATGGACTCTTCTTCTCTCCAGGCTGATATTATACTGGATTCTTCCAAGTAGGTCCCTGAAAATGCCCAAGTCTTCTCTCCTGAAATCCAGGGTTGTGATCCTGCTTTTTGCCTTTCTCCCTCCCCTCAGGATCCTCAACTCCCATCATCTGAAGGTTGCTGCAGGCAAAGCTGCCCCTGACCTTTACATCCCTGACCAGTTCTTCCTTGTTTGTAAGTATGAAGTCCGGCAATGTGTCTCCCCTCATCATCCTGTTGCTTGCCTATGGCAAGAAATTATCTTCAAAGCACTCCTGGATCGCTTGTGCCCTACTGTGTTGTCCCTCCAGCATATACTGGAGTGATTAAAGTCCCCCATGAAGACAAGGGCCTGTGAACATGAATCTTCTTCCAGTTTTCTGAAGAGGACTTCATTCTTCTTCCTGATAAGAAAGGATCAGCAGACAGCCACCATATCATCTGCGCTGGTCTACCCACACCTGACTGATATGCTCTCAGATGGCTCCTTGACCATCCCAAGGCAGAGCTCCATCCATTTACACTACACATTACACATTTGGTGACGAATGGTGTCCCGCAGGGGTCCGTATTGGGACCGGTACTGTTTAATATCTTCATCAGTGACATAGACAGTGGGATCGAGTGCACCCTCAGCAAGTTTGCAGATGACACCAAGCTGAGTGGTGTGGTCGACACACCAGAGGGATGGGATGCCATCCAGAGGGACCTGGACAAGCTCAAGAAGTGGGCCCGTGTGAACCTCATGAGGTTTAACAAGGCCAAGTGCAGGGTCCTGCACCTGGGTTGGGGCAACCCCCGGTATCAGTACAGGCTGGGGGATGAAGGGATTGAGAGCAGCCCTGTGGAGAAGGACTTGGGGGTACTGGTGAATGAAAAGCTGGACATGAGCCGGCAATATGTGCTCGCAGCCCAGAAGGCCAACAGTATCCTGGGCTGCATCCAAAGAAGCGTGGCCAGCGGGTCGAGGGATGGGATTCTGCCCTTCTACTCTGCTCTGGTGAGACCCCTCCTGGAGTACTGTGTCCAGCTCTCGAGCCCTCAGCATAAGAAAGACACGGACCTGTTGGAGCAGGTCCAGAAGAGGGCCACGAAGATGATCAGGGGGATGGAACACTTATCCTATGAAGAAAGGCTGAGCGAGTTGGGATTGTTCAGCCTAGAGAAGAGAAGGCTTCAGGGAGACCTTCTTGCAGCCTATCAGTACTTAAAGGGGGCTTATAAAAAAGATGGCGGCAAACTTTTTAGCAGGGCCTGTTGCGACAGGACAAGGGGGAATGGCTTTAAACTAAAGGGGGCAAGATTTAGACTAGATATAAGGAAGAAATTCTTTACTGTGAGGGTGGTGAAGCACTGGCACAGGTTGCCCAGAGAGGTGGTGGATGCCCCATCCCTGGAAACATTCAAGGTCAGGCTGGACGGGGCTCTGAGCAACCTGATCTAGTTGAAGATGTCCCTGCCCACGGCAGGGGGGTTGGATTAGATGACCTTTACAGGTTCCTTCCAACCCAAACTATTCTATGATTCTATGATACTCTTTCACTTAAAGGGCAACTTCTTGCCATCCCAGCCTGTCCTTCCTAAAGAGCCTGTATCCATGCATGGCAGCACTGCAGTCATGTGAGTTATCCCACCTTGTCTCCTTGAACCCAATGAGCCCTGCAACTGCAGACAGATCTGTAATTCCTCCTGTCATCCTCAATGGGGACGTGCTGCGTGCATTTGAACAGCAACTTCAGATGGGCACCCAGCTGTGCTTATTTCCCAGGAAGACTCTTAAGAACCTCTACCGTACAGATGTCCTGTTAGCACTCCCTTATTTATGTGCATACGCTTGAGGTGGTCCTCCCTGAGCCTTGTATTGTTCATCACAAGGTCTTTCCTGTCCACACCAACCTGTGCCCTTTGCTTGCCAGCCCAGGCCACAGTTCCCTCAGTTGTTGCTTGGTCAACATCTCTGTTGCCTGCCATTCCTAGTTTACAGCTCCCCTCACCAAGTTGGCCTTTCTGTTATCAAAGGTGCTTCATTCTGTGAATTTATTTGTATTGCACCACTGGTGCTGAATAACTCCTGGTAAGATTTGGCATCATCTCCTCCTTCCTGTATAAAAATGAAATAAAAGAAGGTTCCCCTTGTGGATTTACAATGTGAAAATAGTACTTCATTCACTAATGAGGATAAAAGCAGCTGTAACACACAACTGCAAGTTAAATACAGTGGTTGTGTATTTCTGTGACTCAAGAATTTTTCAGATTGCAACTATTTTGGCTTGTATAACTTTTTACTCAAGAAATAAAAATAAAGCAAGTTAGGATATGTGCATGAAGAAATAAAGTTCGATTTTTAAAATGTGGCGTAATGGAACTGTGAGTTTCCTTACATTTAAAAGTCCTTGAATTTAACATTAGCACACAAGTTAACATGTTCTGACTGTGTTGCAATTCTTGGGTGGCTGCAAGGTTCAGCTTCCCCGCCCCCCCCTCCATTCCCTCCCCTTTAGGGTATGACTCAAAGCCTGATAAAGTCAACAAAAAAGATTCCCATTGACCTTAATACACTTTGTGGGCAGACCATTAGAGAACATACAATACTGTGCATTCTCAGGTGACAGACACAGATAACTGAATTGATGTTTGCATACAAATTTAAGAGCAGCAATAGAGCAGAGTGGTCTTGGCAACAGATACTACCAACATATCCAACAGTATTTGAGGATTCAACGTTATCCCATGTTTTTCCCTTTCACAACAAAATGAAGATCTGATTGGAGAACCTGTGCAAAATTAATACAGTCTATGTTGTAACTGCAGTGCCAAGATGTGTCATTTTCTAGTATATACTCAGAGTCAGGGAAATTAAACAAGTGCTTGTTTGGAAGCCTGTTGTACAGGGTGTCGGAAAGTGCTAATATATCACTGTGTCCTTATTTCTGCTGCTGTGCTTGTGAGGAGAATTAAGTTAGTACATATGAAGTACATACCGCAGGTGTACTTTGGTTTTGTTACATAAAGAGTCCTTAATGTACCTCTACCATTATTAATTTTGAGGAGCTACTTTACACCTCACTGAGAACCGTAGGACTTAAATACTGTTAAGTAAGCATGTCCTTAAGTGTTCTCACATATTGGCCTGTGAACAGGCTTTTTTAAACAGTGCTTTTTTAACAACATTTTTGTCTGACTGTGCTATTGTGGCATATGTAATTTCAATTTTTATGTAATTATTCAGATGTTGAACTGGTAGTGAATAATCTGCATATTAAGTTGTGGCACAGGTCTTAAGAAATGTTTTTTGGTAAGTTCCCTTAAAATGCTTTCTTTGTCATTCTGCGATTTCTCAGGAAGACACAACAAAGTTGGTATTGCTGCTTACCTTTGTATGGTAATCTTTGACTGGACATCTCCACCAGTATCATAAAAATGTAATGATAACTCTTGTTAATGATAATTCTAGGCACAGAGAAGTCACATATGTGTTGGAGGTTACCAAGAAAATTCTTTGAGGAAGTAAGGAAGAAAATTAGTTGGAGTGATGAAGTTATATTTCAGTATCTGTATGTAATACTAGTGTGAAATGTGCTTGCGAATTAAACAGGGAATTAAGTAGAAAATATTAAAAAAGGGATTAATGGAGTCATCTGAACTATTAACATGTGTTACAGAAAATATTCCAAGTTTTTAATCATTGTTTATAATAAGAGTTACTGATTCTTTGTTTCTGCCTTAATTTATAAGATCTATCAGCAGTACAGTAAAATTCTCAAGCAGACTGATTATACTAGATCTATCCTATGGTTATGTTAAAATATGTTTCCTATTATTGTGGTTATAGAGCTTTTATTGTTATATAATACACACTGAAGTTTACTTACTTTGCTTATGGTTGTTGCAGTATGCTGTACCTGCAGACAAAAAGTAATTTATCAGGAGACATACTTTGTGTGTCTAGGGAGTAGATGCACTTCAGAGAAGAGATTTGCATTACACATACTTTGCAAGTTAAGAAAAACTTGTATCTTTTTTCTGGTGGTTCTAGTTAAAAAAAAAAAGATTAAAGTTATTTTACAGTCCATGCGTTTTAAGTATTTTACGTTTTGACACTTACTGCTAAAGAGTTAACTGAATATTGATTAGAAAGTGTTGGTGCAGTAGTGAAAATCCATTTATTTTAGAGCAGTTAGAGCATTAGAGGGAAATTGAAAGGCATTCCTTTTTGAAACTTAACTGTTTTGTAGATATTTCACAAAAGTATGTGATAAACATTTTATACGTAACTTCTGGTGTTTATAAGGCAATTGACAGAAAAATAAATGAAAATAGGAAGCTCATTATCTACAATAAAATTATTTGAACACGATTGTTTAATGGAGGTCATTGTTGTTCTTTTTCTTAATTTCTCTTTATTGCTTGTTTTGCACAGGAAGGAGTTACAGGAGATGCAGAATCTTTACAGACAAAACATTAAACATACAGCACAGCAGGCTGAGCTGATAAAGCAGCTTCAGGCTCTCAATACTGATACACAAAAAGTACTGAAAGACCAAGAAGATGCTCACACAGCTGAAGCAACATCATATCAAAAAGTATGTCGTTCTGCTTTATGATCACAGGGTTCATTTTAATATCCATCTGTACAATACCAATGGACAGAGTAATCAAAGCACTGTGTAGTGTTGCATCCTTTAGATCTTTGGATCTTTATTGTTACCAAAATAAGCCCCTTGCTTACATTGAATTGATGAGCCTTAAAAATTAAGATTTAGTTGCACCTGAAGAAAAATAGGAGTGAATTGCCAAGCATATAAATTCCTTTATGTATTTTTTTGTTATCTATGTTTTTCTTTTTCTTCTTCTCCTAGAGGTTTCAATTACTAAATTCTCCTGTTTGTTTTTGATAATTTAGGAAAAGAAATTCCTTTCACTTGTAAATAATGTATTTATATGACTCTGAAACAAATTTACTGGTTTAAGATGCAAAAACCTGCTCTATTGGAAAAATTGTTGCCGTTAGTAGCTTTTAAAATGGATAACTAATTCAAAAACTTTTAACTAATTTTTACATTTACAGAACAGAATTGTATTTTTGATGAATGCCAGGAAAAATGCTAACCCTGAAGAGCTGTCATGTGCACTACTCAGAACTTCTCCTTTTGAGTGTAACAAATTATATGGATGTATTTACAGTCTGTAAGAAATACAGAAGATATGTTTCCTTCCTTTTTAGAAACATTGAGAAGGAAGAAGACAAGGAAGAAGTTGTATAGACAACTTTCACATACCTTGTACCAATCTTGGAACTGTTTTCTCAAATGGTGTACTGTCAGTGCTTTTTCAAAAACTAGGTGTTTCCCTTTATCATCTTACTTAGAGTATGCAGTTTGTGATAAAACTGTGAAGCTGGGCCTAAGTCAAACCAGAATCAGTACTGGGTTTCTAAAGATGTGTTTGGTTAACATTTTATAACACATAGTGCCCAGCACGTTCTTGTGTACTTAACTCTGCACAAGTTTATCATTGATTGCAGTGACAATAGACATTAAGTCTTTTATTCACTACAGTAGTAGCCCAGCAAAGCTACACGTAGACTTCCATCAAAGTTGTTCAGAACATGTACAAGGCAGGGGGAGTTCTACCTATCTGGGGCAAGACAAAGTAAATTACAGAATTTAAAAAAAAAACCAAACAACCTAGAATGTAGGTATCAGGAGGTGGTATTTCTTTCATGTTTCATTCTCCAGTCAATGGTTTTATAGGTGTTAAATGGATCCTTTGAGTCACTAAAAAAAAAAAAAATTGGCACAAGTGAAGATAATATGAACTCTCTTCATCAGTGTTTATAAGACAATATTCTTGCAGACTAGTTATACAACATATGAAAGAAAATAAAACTGGGTTTTCATGAGGCTGTTTTAAAGCATGACAAAACTCTTTATAAAGGTCAGTTTACCTTGCATAATAGTGATTTTGCTGGTATTACTTAAGTTTCGGAAAGAGTTTAACCTGTCCTATGAAAAGTAATTTTGCTGTTATAAGTTACTTATGTATTATGGAAAATTGATGGGTCTACTTATATAGCTTATAGGGTCAAGCTGCTTCTAAACTGGGCTTGGCTCAAAATTCAGGATTGTTGCAGAAAGCTGGTTCACAGTTCTTAGTCTGCCTTAGCCGGACTTAAGACTTCTGCTTAGCTGATCATACAGCAAGAACAACAATAGTGTGGTTTTGAAGATTAGCTCTTTTTGTTTGGTAGCTGCCAAACTTCAGCTCACAGATGACCCTAAAATTTGCTGGTTTAGAGGTGTTGAATTCAATATTTTTCCAACATGGAGTGAGGTTTGCCTCTTAAACCAGCAAAAGCTAACTCAAATATTCTGACAAAATACTATTGTGGAAATGATAAGCTGTCTTTTTGTAAAATATCAAAATATTTAATGCACCTGGAAAAAATGTTCTTTTTGTTTTTTTTTCATAAAAATATGTTTTAAAAAAAAGTATATATTAAAAAAAAAAAAAGTAAAAAAAAAAAGTTATGTTCCCTAAGTCAGAGTAGAATAGATCTAATCATGTTTGTGGCAAATTGAGTTGAGAGAACTTTGGAGGCGAAAAGGAGTTCCTTTATCATGACAATCCTGTTCTATACTTCTGATTAGAACAACTGTATAAAATACCCAACTGTAATTGCTTCGAAGTAACATGCATTTTTCAAATCACAAGGTACACAGTCCTACTGAAGTCACAGCAGGCCTTTGGAAAACTCAGCATCTATAAAAATAATACAAATGCCTATTTTTTCATTGAATGAGAAAGGCAAACTATTGCAGACAAATGTGTGTTGTGTTTGTTTTCCATGCATTAATAATATGCGGGCTGCAATAGCTAGATAAGGATGTGTCAGCTATTCCATAGATATATTCACAAAGGAATATTTTCCTACTGCTGCGAATGGCATTGAGCCTATCAGTGTGTACCTCCTATGATATATTGTCCCTTACAGCAAGATCAATGACCTCTCCGTTAGTGGTCAGATAGGCAGTATATGCTATAGCTCAGGCAATGTGGTTGGCTCACATGTTCCAAGTTCATCTTAACAGTCTACCATTTAGGAAGAACCACACTTTGTGCTGGTGTTAATGTGTAGTACGAAACAATAGACTGAATAAAAGAAAAACCATTTCTGATAAACCAGATCAAGGTCATGAACTTGCACAGGATTATGTGTAAATCCATTGAGGACCACAAATTCTCTTCCAAGTCTAGCTGTAGTGGGCAGCATACATGTGTGAAGATCTGTAATCTGTTTTATCAAGTTGCATTGACTTGTCATACTGCTACCTTTTTTTTTTCTTTAAGTACAAATTTTAAGGGTGCTGTGTTCTACAATAACTCCTTTACGTTAGAGCATTTATGGAAACAAATTGATATCTATTTCATACTGCAGCTGTAGTTCTCATTCTCAAGGATAGGGAATATTTTTCTAAAATGTATAGCATCTGTTTTAGTGGTCCCAAATGCTCCGGGGACTTCATTCCTGTGCTGGATTTAATGAGACTCAATAGATTTGCCCTCACCAACAATTTCAAGGTGGAGAGACTTCAATCAATACTAGGGATAATAAGACAAGAAGAGATTCTGAACTCCTTAGCCAGCTTATCACAGTTTTCTGAAATTTACAATTTAGAGCCTTTGTTTTTATAATGTAGTACTTTCCCTTGATCCGATGTGGCCTTTAGGTTCCTTGTTAATCATACTGATTAAAAATCTCTTAGTGGAAGGCCCTTTTAGTGAAGTGGAAATACCGTTATTTGTCATTAACTAGGAATTTGTAATTAGTGTCCTGGAATGCGGCTCCTGGAACAATAAATGGGAAATACTGTAGATAGTGGTACAGTACATGTCTGTGATGAAGAAAAGCATTGCTCAATAGTTAGATTTTTGGCATAATTAGAAAACACAGTAAGAATTTTCAATTATGAGGCATTGCAGAAGTCTGCATCAAGTGCACCAGAAAGTAGATAAAAATAGGATAGCATCAGATATATTTTCAGATGTTGCGGTTAATTTTGTGCCTGCAGTTGCCTTTGCTAGTCCTTCTCATGGTGCCAGTGTGTGGAGATAGTTTGCTTTCCTTCAAGCCTGAGAAATTGTAATCAGAATGTCAAGTTACTGGCTTTGCCATCCTAAGGTTGAATTTTACCACTTCCAATCTTTTTTGCAACTGCACCAACCTTTTAAGTACAGTTAAAAATCACATAAATGTGTTTATTTTTATGTAAGCAGCATTAAATTCACAAAATAAAAACTAAAACCATATAGATGTGTAAATGGTAGTAACAATGCAGGTTCCCCCTAAAATTGGAATGAAAAACTAAAGTTCTTTCACATATGGTAAGAGCTGAGAGAAACTAACTGTCCAGTCAAATATGCTGAAGTCCACATCAGTGATAAGTGAATCATCATCTTTGTAGTCCACTTCGTCTGTGAAAGCTGCGAGAAGTTCAGGTCTTTAATAAAGATCACCGCGCACTTTAGTTCAAGCTTTGATACTGTTTTCTATTGTTGGGAAGTGTGTTAATTAGGTTAGTCTATTTCTTGTATACCAAACACCAGTACAGTTGGTCACATGATAGCAAGTAGATTTTGCCATCAGATGTGCCCATAGGTTAAAGCTGAAGAAATCCTGGGTAGACTTTGGTTCTCTCAGGGTGATGCTAAACTCTGCACTCACAGGTGATGATTTTCATGCTTGAAAAACCCTGTACTGATGTTCTTAGTGTGCTATAGTTCCTGTGTGTAATGCTCTAGATTGATATCTGCATAATGCTTAAATATTTGGGGAAAAAAAAAAAAGTAAAAAATCTATATTTCTAAATCTGTCACTAACGTTTGCAAACCATTGTCTTAATGTTTCTGGCAATGATAGTGTATTTTTTTACAATATGAGACCTGTAGATGAAAGAAATTTTGTAAACTGGTGAGACAGTGCAATAGGAGTTGTACATCAAGAAAGGACGAAAAATCTGAAGATTAAGCTTACTTATTCTTAAATGTTTTTTTGAGTAATGCCAATTTTGATCTGAGTTAGAATTATAAGATTTAAATATATCTGAATTTTGTGTATAATCATATTGGTCCCACAGTGGAGGATTTTAAATGATACTGTTTGCAGTATGAATTAATAACATTTTTGTGCATTAACTAGGCCTGGTGTTCTTCACAAGCTTGCTGAACGTTCTCTGACAGTACACTATATAGAGAGAAGAAATCTAAATAGAGTTTGGTAGCATTTCACGGAGAAGGTGTTGCTGATAAACACAGTCTTTCTGAAAGAAATGTGTCAAAATTTTTATATATTCAAAAAAGCAATCCACAAACCCCACCATTAGATAGCCGTATCAACACAAGGAGTTGCACAAAACTGATTAGATGGATGAATGCTGGAAGGCTACGTTAGTGGGGGGTGGGGTGGGGAATTAGTTAGGAAACAGGAAATACTGCATTCATTGAAGTAGGCAGACTCATCAGTTTGAATTTTTACAGTAACAACACTAATCAAAAAGACTGAAATGTCCTTTTCTTTTATGTTCTCTTCTGTTATTTTGGAGAAGGTATATTGCTAAATTACCCATTTTACATGGTTTCAAAGCAACCGTGGTATTTGCAATCATATAGTACCATAAAGTTGAGGAAAGCATGTCTTCTCTTTTAGCTTATACTAGTGACTCTTGCTTGCGCGTTGTCTGATGTTGCTTACATCCATTCAGTACTTTCTTTTGTTTTTCTTATTAACCTCTCACTTGTGTCTGACATTTTTCTCTTGTATCATAAGTAAGCTTCATGGTCTCTCATCTTAAAAAATCACTCTACCTCTGCTTTTCCATTTTAAAACTAAACACCATGAATGTGCTGTATATAGTCTCTTTGGAGTGCCTCTTCAGTTTCACCCTAGAGCTTCTCCAGCTGATTTCTGCCCTTGTTCTTTTCAAATTCTCATAAGCAGCAATAATCTTCTAATGTGGATTTCTGCGATGGTGCTGTAATAGCTTGCCTTACAGTTTTATCGTGTCTTAATTTAGACTAACTTTTTTCCATTTGTGTCATTACTATATGTTTAATATTACTGTATGTTTGGGTTCATTTACTCAGGTCTCTGTAATATACTGTTTTTTAGGGTGTGAGCATTTAGATAAAACATTTAATGTGGGAGAATATTTGTTTTACACCCAGTGTATGTAGTTGGCTACTGTTGCATTTTAATGGATGGATCTACCTTAGTGTTAGTGCCTCACAGGAGTGTACCTTTGAAGGAAATCTCCCGGATGTCCCCACTTTCTGTGCTTTAGTTGATATAATAAAAAAGTCTATGCGAGCATTAACTAAATGCCTTTTGGATTATGGAAATGGAAATTATTTTGGAACTGGAAAATGTGTCCCAGCTGTTAATTGGCATTCAGTACACAGGAGCAGTTTAAACCTAGTTTAAAATAAATCCTACACACTTGTATAATGTTAGTGTTGGTCATTTGTCAACTGTTTCACTCCGCAGTTTTTTTCCAGTTGCACTATGATTCTGGCTAACATTCAATGCAGTAGGTAGCACGGGTTAATTATTTAGTTTTACTAGGTTTTGTTGGAATTCCTCAGCTTTCTTTGGTCTGACCTAACTTAATTTTGCCATAACGCATATTTAATGTATGTCATTACTTTACCTTACCGCACCATTATCAGGCTGTTAAATATTTTTTATCACGTGCGGGAAGGCTTTAGGGTCATATCTTTTGGTTCTCCTGGAAGTCATAGCTTTGGTCTGGCATTTTTAGGTTACTTACTTGATGACATTAAGGACACCTATTGTTCTAATGAAGTTTTCTGTTTTAAGTAACTCTTCAAAGATCTAGCAAAAAGTGTTGTCTGGTAAAATCAGTTAAATCAATATAGGAAATTGTTAAGGTAGCTGAGAAATAGGGGAGACTTTATATCTTGTAATTCAGCTAATTTACTCTTCCTTCCTGGCTGATAAATAATGCTCTTGTGTCATATAGACTAAATTTATTACAGTGTACTGATTTCAGATACTTTTAATCTTTTTTTTTATTTATTTTGAAGTACCTTCACCTGTAACAGTCTGTGTTGCCTGTCAGGGAAAGGACAGCTCTAAGGCATTAGAAAGAGATTCTCAAAATACAGTCAGTGCAACAGTTTTTGCAGAGCACAGTCTTGTGTTGCTGGCTGTTGCCTTTTTTTTTTTCCCAACTACCAAATGTCATACAATGTATAAAGAATGATTTTAAATATTTTCCTTTTTCTTTCTATCTTGTAAACATAAATATGTTTTTATATCTCTTCTTGGGGATTAAACAATTTCCTGGGTAAATCTCATGTCTTGTTGACATTCATGTAAGGTATAACCACTCACTTATGTACGGTCAAGTTTTCACTTCTCTTTTCTGTGAAGCTTACTAGTTGTGAGATAAATAATTTACAATATTTTTGTCTTTCTTTTGGATTTTCCTAGTCCTCTGATCTCCATTTTAAGTCTTGTCTCTCTACACGTGACTTTCCGTATCTTTATTAACGATAGACCTGTTTCACCGTGTTGTGCAATTCTGTATGTTCTGGAATGTGCTTACTGCAGTGTGATTAAATGTGGTGCCTCTTCTAACACAGGGTCAGAAATGAGCAGAAAACCCCAAAATAATCCCATATAAACATTAAGCATATATTTAATCCACAAAACAGTGCATGGCCATAAATGAGAAGATAGGGAGCCAAATGGGAATTTGGAAGCAGTTCTAGTTATCTGTGGACAGTAGATAAAACTATTTCTTTTCATACAGATAATTCTCATTTTGAAACTTCCTAATGTTAAATACCTTAAAAAAAAAACAATCTGAGCCCTATAAACTAGTACATTGTTGTTGTTTAAAAAAATATATAAACCTCAGTGTAAAAAGATGAATGGTGTGAATGTGTTTTTTCCACATAGCTACTTTTATACTTGAAATATGTGTTTTGTTATTGCTGTTTTCAAAGCAGGAAAGGTTGGAAAAGTTTATGCAAGTAAAAAGACATGCTATTTGTCTTGTCTTGACAAATGCTGACTACCAAAAATACCCATTAGCTACATTAGGGGATATGGCTGCCAGCTAGAAAAAGCATCGTATTTTTGATGTTCTCCATTCATCTTACTAGGATGCTACCTTTCAGATACTATAATTACGACCACTTAAGTGCTGCTAGTCATAAAACCAGCAAATTGTCATACCAGTATGATCTAGCTAATGAGCTTATATAGTTATAGCTGGAAGTAACTCTGTCTTGATGTTCCATTTGTTTGGAAGGACATTATCTAAAAATGCATGTTTTTAATGAACGTACTGTTTATTTTCCTGTGAGATACTCACTGATTTCCATAAGAAATTGGCTAATCTTGAACTTGCATTTCTAGAGATTATGTAAGCTTTCTTAAATATATAAATAACATTCAGTAGGCACAGAAATTTCAATGTAAAAGTTTAATTTTTAAGACTCAGAGTAATTTGAAATATCAGTCTATCTGGACTTTGAATTAATTTTGCCTGGGAGACATGATCTCTGATCTGCTTTGGAAGTAGGCAAGAAGTAATTTATTTTGTCCTAAGTGGATTTTGAGAGCCCATGGGAGTAGAAAGTGGTAGGAAGAAGGAAAGGAAGGGAGATTATTGTTTCCACATTTCTCACAAAGTGTTATGTAGACTGTTTCCAAATCTAAAAGTTGTGATTGTTTTTCAGAGGCTTTAACTTCTAAGCTATTTAAGCAGATGGAAGGTAGAAAGAAGTATATCATTTAAGTAAAGCTGACAAGACAAAGAGTAAAGTAAAGAGTAAAATAATGTTTTTACAAGTAAAATGACTTGTGTCAGTTCCTAGTACTTAAAAACATTATTGATAGATTTGGAAATTCTGATTTTCATATTTAGTTACTTTCTTTTGGATGGAATGGCAGAAATGGATTATCCAAAGAAAACTGTCAGCTGCGGAAGTACATGCCTTCTACAGATTATTTTATAGTAGAATAAATAGTCGGAGGGAATATTGTTTATTTTGAGAAAAATCGACAATCAAAGGAATGAAGGACTGAAATGAAGAGAGAGAAGAATGTATGCTTAGGTCGTAAAGCTGTGGAGTCATGTATTTCCTTCAGAATCTGTACTGTTGTTTATTCAACTACAGGTTTATTTTTCAAACTAGTTTTTATATTTTTTTAATAAAAAGCTGATTTTGTTTTAAACAGTTTTCAGGTGTTTATGTTGAAAAAGAAAGGTAAAAATGGAGGGATGGGGTGGTTACTAAGTTCCCTTATTCTTGCAAAATAAGTTTTCTTTGTCAGTTAGACGGCATGTACTGCTAGTTATTACTTAGGTGTAGTTCTAGAAACTCTTTGTTTGTATGGAATCCCTTCTAAAGTGATTGCAGAATATATACAATATTCTGGTTGCAGCAAGAACAGTTGAGCAACAGCCAGGGATAAGAACTTCTAATATCATCTCTGGGTTTTATAGTTAATGTAAAAAAAAGTCCCACAGAATAATTATTTAAAGAACCATTTTATACTTAATACAAAATACAGTAGGCATTAGTGGATTCACTGTATTGCTATCCAAGCTATATTAAAAATGTTAGTTTTGAAAAATCAAACTATTCTATAAAAGGCAAGGATGGTATTTGGTATTCTTCGTCCTTTAATTTCATTGCCAGGACAGATGTTTCAATTTTTTACCTATTCTCTATAAGAGATTTTTTTTTCTTTTGTATTTTCTGTATTTTGTATAAACTGTTCAAGAAGTAAAATAAATCCTCATTTTTAAGTGTCCATTTCTATTTGTAAATGCCATAAAAAAGCAACTGAAACTGATAATATGCTAATGTAAGTTGTGTTTTTCTGGAAAAATGTCTTTCAAACTTAAAGTTTCAGTGATTGTTACAATCACTATTTTCAAAAGTATAGAGCGAAGCAGGAGGACAAGAAGTCTGAAAGAATTGTCAAAACGTGAAAAAGAGAGGGCGAACTTTGTGGACAAGTTACTTAAATTATATTTTCTCTCCTCCTGTATTTATATGGCTATCTGCATTGAATTTATTTTTAATCCTGTTATTTCTCTTCTCCCCTCTCATAGCTTTATAACGAATTGACTTTGTGTTTTGAAACTGTTAAAAAAAGTGAAATTCAACTGCAGCAAAAGTGTGCCTCTCTTCAGGATCAGTTACTTAGAAAAGATCAAAAGATTTGTCAGTTACAAGGGCAACTTCAGGAGGCTCATGATGCTTTAAATGCATTACATCAGAATTCTTCTCCAAAATGTGAAGTACAGGTGAGTCCACTTCTAGAATAATAAAAGTTGTTTCTTCTTGTTTTAAATTAAGCTTCTGTACCTGACAGTTTTAAAGGAAATTGCAGGGTTTTTTTTAAAGAAAAACTGTGCAATTATGCTGCTGCAGTAATGGAACTATTTCTGCTATTGCTAATAGAAGGTACTTCACAATTAAATCTCTCCTGGGAAAAAAACTGAGAAATGGTGTCAGTATTCAGCAAGACTCTTATTTATATTCTCTAAACAAAAGCACCAAAAGTAAAAATGAAACCAAAGTGATTTTGTTCCTGGAAACAAATTCGTAGAAAAAATTGTGACATTTCTGCATTTCCTCTGTGGAAATGAAATGTATTGGTCCTGATTTGTTTCATTGTTCCTGACCATGCAACTAAACTTTAGATCATAGATCTAAAGAAAGTATTATGGTGGGGAGAAATATTTGGCTTTAATGTGCCATTTAGTACTCTTATGATAAATCCGTAACTCTCACTAACAGGCCTCCAAATTTACAAGTGTGCCAGATCTTACGCTTATACCCCTGACATTTTCCAAAGGCTAATTTATGTCTTAAAGTGAGTTTGAAAGGCTGTGAAATGATCTACCCACAATGGTTTTGTAAAATTTGTTGCTTAGTTTCTTCCATAGATTTGTCAATGAGATGTGCTTATGCATTTCAGTTTTACTAGCATTCTTTCCCTTGATTAAGCAGAGAAGGGAAAATAGTTAAGGTGATAACGCCCGTTAAATGCAAAACTTCACTTAGTGTGAGTAGGGAAGGTAGATCTGTAATCAAGGATTATATTCATGAGCCCAAAGGAGGTTGAATATTAAAAAAAACCATGGTGTTTAATTCCTCGAAATTTGTTTAAGTAATAATCTGCTGTAAAACAGAAAAATCACAGAATGCAGTATCTCCTGAATGTGTTGATGATGGTCATTGCAGAGTTGATATTCTAACTTTATCCAGATTCTTACTTAAGTGTTTATCATAAGATTCTTAACCTGTATTTTGTATGATTTTTAAAGTTCCCCTTAATCTAATGATTTGATAATTTTGTTTCACAAATGATAGAACACATTCTTTTAAGTCTTTCTTGTGGAGTGTTTACCTCTTGATACATTCTTGACCTTTTTTTGAATCTTAGGAATAATTGGGTTTTTTCTTTTAGAAGGTTTTGGTGGATTTTTTTAAAAGTTATAAAATTAGTCTCAAGCTGTTTCTGCTCTAAACACAGCTTTGGATCATGGTTTTTGAATGCTCAGATTGTATTTCTGGATACATCATTCTGCTTTCATCATATTGCTATGAAGAGTTTTTTGCAGTTTATTTTGCCAGACTATTTAATTTTTTTATCATAAAAGCTTTTATTATATCTGTGGGTTATATTTCCTGAGGTTAAGGAGGCCTTTGTTGTCTTTGAGAAGTGATTTTAGAATGCTTTCTTCCATGTAGAACCCCTATATTGTCTAACCTGGATATTGTGTGACAGTTTATTTACCATCATGCTGTATCCCATGTGGATCTGGTGTAAATATTTGGCATTGGCTTTTGTCTTTATTATCCTGAATAACTTAGAAGTATTAGAAAATTTTGTTACTACACTGACCTCCTACCTTTCTATATTTTTTGAACATGTGGGAAAAAAAATCCCACTGAGTAAACTAAGCATTTATTTTTATCACTTATTTCTCATAATTAAAGCAATTCTTTAACTGTAAGATTTTTTTCTCCCCTTAAAATACAGCAGTTGGGTTTCTTTAAGAGCTCCTAGTGTGGAGCTTTGCTGAAATACGTTTCAAATCGAAGTAGACAATTTCACTAGGACCAATTTTGTTTACTTCTTAAGAACTTTAGGAAATTTCTGAGGTTAAAAGTAAGACTATTTTAGAAACTAGTGACAACTTACAATTGGTGATCCAATTTTATACTTTATTTCCTTTGGATGTTTTAAATGAATCACAACCAGTGTGGGTGAATTGTTACTATTTCTTTTGTTGATCTAGTCTATGTCTCCTTCTAGTGGAGTCTGATCTTGAAGTACATTAACCAGTATGCTCCATATAAATTAGGATCCAAATATGAATC
This sequence comes from Pygoscelis adeliae, assembly GCF_000699105.1. Classification (NCBI taxonomy): domain Eukaryota; kingdom Metazoa; phylum Chordata; class Aves; order Sphenisciformes; family Spheniscidae; genus Pygoscelis; species Pygoscelis adeliae. The sequence goes on from NW_008825114.1 coordinate 5,113,952, forward strand.
AGTCCTAAATTACTTAATGGTGAACATGGGTGCAAATAATTATTTTCCTGTGGCCTTCTGTTGGCCTTCTGCTATGTTTCCATTTTGATCCTATCTCAGCCTTTTAAACTCTGTGGCACTCTCCCTGTTTCCAGTGTATTTGAAGAAGTGTACTTGTCATGACTGTTCAGAGAATTTGCTGTTTTGTTAGTGAACGTAGGTTCAGTCTGATCTTCTGCAGAAATATATCTGTTGAACACTTATGTGATCTGTCACAAGCTCAGTCAGATACTTACCAATGCTAGTAGAGAAGACATGGTAAAAAGCAGAAATGCAAAAGCAGACAACTTATCATAATGAATGTAATATATTAAGCTAAATGCAGTGTATGAACCTTCATTTTTCAGTAAATTAATCTTAAACCAGGCTGTGATGGGACAAATGATTAGTGTTACTGAAGCAGCGTCATAGGGAAGGAAATGTGTATAGGTAGCATCCATAGTTGCTAGGTTTGTAGGAGAACCAAGATGTTAAGCAGTATGTGCTTACGTGCTTAACATGCTTAATATTTTGTCTTGACTAATATTCTTCCATTCTGCTATAGCAAATATCCCAAACTTTGTTGACATGCAGTCTTGCTCTGGTTGAAAGGCCGGAGTATGCCTTTTGGGAATATATCATAATGCTCATTGTTGGCTGCATTTTGATGACAGCTGAATTTCCCATTACCAACTTTACTGTCTTGCATAAGTGTTAGAAAGGTAATGATTATTGTGTGGTTACACAGCTGAGGTTTCTGCAGGGGAAAATAGCGATTACCCATCATTACTTCTGTGACCTGTTAGATAATCAGAATTCATTCTGAAGTTCTGAAGTTAAACGTGATTAAGAGAACCTCCTAACTCATTTTGCTGTCTCTTGACTACAACATCAGTAGAACAGGATGGATTTGGAATAGAGGCTTGATTAACAGGACACCAAAGCAATGTAGGCATCTACTAGTTTTCCCTATTACCATTTTTTAAAACAATCCTTCATTAAAAAAAGAAGTTGGTTTAAATGACAGTTGTATTTCTGCTGTAAAGTACTGATTTCTTGAGCATGTTCAGATTCGTGCCTTGCTGAAAGTTCATCCTGTGGGACATGCTAACAGTCCGTCGACAGCATTAATAGATCTTCTTCAGAATTTCACTAGCCAGGAAGATTATACATCGGCGTTGCATATGTTAGCACATACTTTTTCCTGGATTTGAACTTTTCTTGCTGTTGAAATCACAATGTAGTCAGGCAAAAATGAACTTCATATTATTGGCTTTATTAGCAAGAATATCTCAGTTTTCTTTTGTTAAGGGTAAAATATGCCTTTTTAAAATGTAATCTTATTCTAGTCAGTGTGGCACTTGTGTAGGTGAGGGCAAACTTTTGGCTGATTTTATTTTGACTATTCTGGTAATGTATGTGATGAAGTATTTGAATCTACTTTACAGTAAATTTCTATTTACATCTTAGTATGTGTGCATTCAGCAGCTCTCACGTACCTTCTCTCTGGTCAGCGAGATTAGGCATCTTGGAATTTGGAAGACTTTTTAGTTAGAGCTATGCTCACACTGCACAGTAAAAAAGAACAGAACAAAAACATTTTAAATGGTTTTCAAAACACAAGGCTGTGGGATTTGATTAATTTCATCTCATGTAATTGTTGTTTTGGTTCTGTTTCATTATTGGTGTTAATTTTTAGCTCTGAGATGTATACCATACATTTAGTCATACAGTTAGTATACCATAACTACTACTCATGTGAATGGCAAGTATTTAAATATGTTTACTGAACCGAGGCAGTCATTTCTGTCTTGACTCCTGCTTGTCAAACGTGTGCAGACATCAAAGACAGTATTAAGAGATGATACTTGATCAAAGAACAGTAATTAACAGACATTTAAATGTTTTTATTTGTAACTGTAGCATCTGACAGGTATGTGCATTCTACCCAATACAGAATTCACTTGCACTTTTATAACAGTATCTTAACTTCTCATGAAGTTTTTAAAAGCAGTCAGAATAGAAAATACCAGTAAAACAAAGAAATCGCACACAGATG
>NW_008825114.1:5120820-5121141 GCF_000699105.1 Pygoscelis adeliae
TGGCCCTCTTCTGGACCTGCTCCAACAGGTCCGTGTCTTTCTTATGCTGAGGGCTCGAGAGCTGGACACAGTACTCCAGGAGGGGTCTCACCAGAGCAGAGTAGAAGGGCAGAATCCCATCCCTCGACCCGCTGGCCACGCTTCTTTGGATGCAGCCCAGGATACTGTTGGCCTTCTGGGCTGCGAGCACACATTGCCGGCTCATGTCCAGCTTTTCATTCACCAGTACCCCCAAGTCCTTCTCCACAGGGCTGCTCTCAATCCCTTCATCCCCCAGCCTGTATTGATACCGGGGGTTGCCCCAACCCAGGTGCAGGACCC
>NW_008825114.1:5121159-5128908 GCF_000699105.1 Pygoscelis adeliae
TTAAACCTCATGAGGTTCACACGGGCCCACTTCTTGAGCTTGTCCAGGTCCCTCTGGATGGCATCCCATCCCTCTGGTGTGTCGACCACACCACTCAGCTTGGTGTCATCTGCAAACTTGCTGAGGGTGCACTCGATCCCACTGTCTATGTCATTGATGAAGATATTAAACAGTACCGGTCCCAATACGGACCCCTGCGGGACACCACTCGTCACTAATGTCCATCTGGACATTGAGCCATTGACCATTGACCACTACCCTTGGAATGTGACCATCTAATCGATTCCTCACCCACTGGACAGTCCACCCATCAAATCCATATCTCTCCAGTTTAGAGAGCAGGATGTTGTGGGGGACTGTGTCAAAGGCCTTACAGAGGTCCAGACAGACAACATCTGTAGCCCTTCCCGTGTCCACTGCTGTAGTCACTCCATCACTGAAGGCCACTAGGTTAGTCAGCCAGGACTTGCCCTTGGTGAAGCCATGCTGGCTGTCTCGAATCACCTCCCTGTCCTCCATGTGCCTTAGAATAGCTTCCAGGAGGATCTGTTTCATGATCTTGCGAGGCACAGAGGTCAGACTGACTGGTCTGTGGTTCCCCAGCTCTTCCTTTTTTCCCTTTTTAAAAATGGGGGTTATGTTTCCCCTTTTTCAGTCAGTGGGAACTTCTCCGGACTGCCACGACTTCTCAAATACGATGGATAGTGACTTAGCAACTTCATCTGCCAGTTCCTTCAGGACCTGCGGATGGATCTCATTGGGTCCCACGGACTTGTGCACCTTCATACCTGCTTTGGGGAATCTTTCTGATGTGGTGGCCACATGGTCTTCAGAAAGGGATTGCATCCTTTTTTCCCCTCCCTGTTCTTTTCTGTTAAATGATCAGAGTGCTCCTTTTCATATGATACAAATCGTGGATTTTGGAAGATGCCAAACATAAATGTTATGAGGGTGGATGGATGGTGGAAACCCTTTCACTGGCTTTTAGCCTCTTTTGGGAACTCATGGGGACACATGAGATCGAGGTCCAGGCTGGGTAAGTTGCTCTTCAACAGTTTGTTACTGGTGCCCATACTAGAAGTATGTGCAGTAAATAGAGATGAGGCTGTGGGCAATTGGATTTCCAAGCTTTAAAAAGAAATTTGCAAAGGATGCTGAGGTGAGCATTGCCTCTGACTTAGCTGCCCAGCTAGCTGACTCAGTAACAGAATAAGAGGAAACCTGGGAAATGATTCTTATTTCTCATTTATAAACTGCTTCTGGACGTTTCCTGCATCATGGCTTTGTGTGGCATATGGCACTGTATTCCTGGAGTTTGACTGAAAGAAAACTTCGGGGTATGGGTCATGGGCCAGTTGGTTGCCGTAGGTCAAAAATGCTGTTTCCTAACTCAGATATTCTGGTAACGGTGTGCACGGTTCCTCTAGTCTGAGCTATGTGTGTAAATTCTGTTGTGTGGCTGAGAGAAAAGATATTTTAGCTTTTACTGAGGCACTGTATGCCTGTTGGCCAGTTTGTGGTTGAAACAGAGTAAGCTTGCATCTGCTTACAGAAAGACTCTGCAGGCTTTTTCTGTCTCCTCCTAGCTGGTGGTTTTGGTACTGTGCAGTTCGTGATAGCACAGCTTTGTGCTGAGGAAGTTGAGGGGGAGCAGGAATACATGTAAGGCTGTGTTATTAGTTCTGAAGCTCTTAGGTATCCGTTCCCTTGACACCTGCTCTCTTTTGCCGGTTCAGGAGAGTCATGCAGAATAGAAGTATGGTGGAGCATAGCTGTATTTTCTCCATATTGTTTGGTACTGTTTGTGATCTCTGACAACAGTGGCACTGAAAAGGTGGCATTGGATTCCTTTCCCTAAGTACAGTGTGGATAGCTCCCCTAGTGGTACAGCTTTGTGGTGAAGATGGTGCTTATGCTTCATATTGATTAATGTGTCCAGAAAACATCAGCTGTGTCTTTCTTTGAAAAGACATGTAAGCGTAAGAGGAGTGAGAGATCTGCTTGGTAGAAATAAACACTTGTTTGATTGTATTTGTTGTTTAAAACATTAATAAGCCTGTGACGTTTGTTTGGAATATATGTTTTGCATGTTAAATTGAGTTTCAGTATGAAAAAATTATGTATCTGTTGTGATAAAATAGCATATCCTATAAACTCATTTTGCTAAGTGAAGGAAGAAACCATGATTCTGTTAAGCTAGACTTTGTAATGCAAGTAGAATCTAATCTAAGATGCTTAAACCTGAGAGAAAGCCTTCATTTGCTGCACTCAACATGTAGATGGATAGACTGTGAAGAGGGTCAACGTTATGTGTACACTGAAATGATCGTCTCGTGGGAATTTTTGTTTTAGACATAGGATTCAGAGTAGACTTTAGGAAGTAAACCTTCATGGAACTCTTTGTTCAGGTGAGTTACTATTTGAGTTTGTAAGATCAAAGGTCTACAATGAGAATTCTGAGAGAGAAGCTGTGGAAGAACCTGGTGCTGCCTCTTAGCATGTAACTTGTTTTTATTTTCCTGGATTGCAGATTTCTGATCTTTACTATGAAACTGGACTACAATCTTCATACAGAGCTTGGATGTTGAATGTTTTTTGCAGTCTTGAAACACAATATTGTGCTTTTTTTCTGATAATGTTAGGATTTTTAAATCAGAGCTCCATTATAGTCCAAATTATTTGCCATTTTGGCCTTACTAATTGTAATAGTTCCCTTAGTTCTTAGGTTACAAATAAGAGTTCAGATGTAAAGCTAGAAAGTGAAAAGCCAATAAAAGATCACATTTCTTTCTGAGGATCTGATGAAATTGCACTTCTTTCTTCATGCATAAATCTTGGAACTCTGGGTTGTTCGTAGAGTCATGTTTTATACAGAAGGAACTGAGGTTCTCATAGACAAATCTTTTCACTAAATAATTTGGTTTTGGTGATTTTTTTGCTCTTAACCAAGGATACCTGGAACATAAAAGTGTAGTAATATAAAGCTAAATAGACATGAATGTGAAACAAAAGACCAGAGAGAGAAATTTCATCCAGCTTTCTGTCTTTGGAAGATCTCTTTTCATGCCTGAAAAATTCAGGTTTAAAAATTCTCTTGATATTTGAGTAAACAAAGTCTTCTAGGCTAAGAAATGTAGAAGAATATTTATCAAATAGTGAAGGATATGTTAAATTTAAGAGAAAATGATACCCAGCTCTTAAACTGGAGCCCATTGATGAGCAAAACCTCAATTTTTAAATGGATCTCTTTAGGTTACATCTGGGTTCTTAGAATTCCTGAAGCTGAAGAAACTTCACAAGCATACTTTAAAAATTGAGCAGGTTTTGAGGATATCGTAGACCCAAATTATATGACAAGCTCTGTATTGGTAACAGTGATCTGCTGAATATTTTAAGGGTAAAAAGATAGGCATTTTGGAGGTATAAGTTAAGATCAAAGACTGGTTTTGTTGGTTTTAGTTTTCCAAGAAATATGTGTGTTTATGCATGTGCACAGAGACTGTTGTAAGAGTTTTATTAGAAACTGTGCCTTTACAGTATTTTAATTTGAAATAGGTATCACTGCATGGTAATTTCTAGAGATCTATTTTGGGAGAAGAAAAGAGTAAGGAAAAAAACCCAAAACAAATGAAGAACACTGTTCATATATTGGTCCTATTAAAGTCAGTAGCAGAACTTCACTGACATAGAGGAGCAAGGATTTGATATATTCTGTGACTCTTAAAGGGATTTACATTTCAAAACACTCTGCATTTCACTTTTGAAAGAAGAAGTTAAAAAGCAGAGATACAGTAAGAAGTTAATCGTTAGCTGTATTTGTGTAATTCTCATGGTTTAAAAGTCATGAACATTTAACAATTGTAGACTTTTTGAAGTAACGGTAATATGAATTAAAGTGATTGTAACAGATTGAAGCTGTTGATTCTTTTTTTAGTTATTAATGTAATTGTACAACTTATGTTACATGTAGAAGTCTTTTTTACATACAGCTGAGAAATCAGTAAAATGGGACAAGTTGGGAGATGTATTTCTCTTTCTTAATAAGAAAGTATAAAGTTCAAGTAAAAAAAATAATATAACTTAAATATAACTACATTTCCCTTATGTACTGGCACTGTTTCTGACTTCTAGGTTTTGGTTTTTTTTCCTTTTTATATAGTGCTAAGGTTTTGGTCAAATGAACAAAAAGCCCAGTTTTCTTTTAAATGTTCTTTTCAATGCATGGCTTGTCTCCTCATTTTTCTATTTTCCTTTTTTTTCCTCTGTGTAGAGTTTTCTTTTAGTTATAAACCAGCCTTTTGCTGATCATAGGTAGAAATGACATCTGTTTGCAACTACATATGGCCTAAATTACGCAAAATGAGCAACAGAAATTGTTTAAGAAATAGTCAGCAAAAGCATGGGCAAGTTTTACTCTCTGACAACTTTCCTGTGCTTGTTTGCTGTATGCCGAGTTGCGCTTTTTCTGCAATAAATGCTTGGTATTTCTAATTTGGGATTTATTTGTAGAAAGTGTGAGTTTATGGTATGCTTTATAAAAAGCTTCATATTATGCATAGAAATAAAGAAATAAAATAACTATGCCCATTAATCTCTTTCTGACAAATACTAAGCTTACCTAGGGTGTTTGCTCGCTTGATTTTAATCAACTTTGGACCATCCCATTTCTTGACTGTCATGAATTTGGAGATTTTTTTGGTTTGCTTAACCTTTTTTACACTGCCTTTTCTGATGTCAGTATACCCGATCTATTTTACTTGGGGCATACCAGTAATTGAGATAGTAGGAACAAGTGATAATTGTACCAAATTCTTTCTTCTCTATTGAAATAAATGTTTGTCTTAAGAATATGCTCAAACAGTTGCGAGCAAGTCAGGCTGTCAGAAATTTGCTAAATAGGGAAAGTATATGTAAAATAAAACTTTTAGTCAGTCTTGAGAAAGTTGTCTTCTGGATCAAGCTTTGCTGATTGAAGGCTTCACTGTTTCCTAGCTGCTTGTCATTGCTGTCAGAGCACACCGCTGGCAATAGGGGTTTCAGGAGTTTGCTCTAATCAGTGCAATACAAGGTCAGCCCAAGCCACTTGCATTGACTTTTTACATTAACCTGCCCTTTATTTATACAATCAGTTAGGGAGGGGGTTTGCACCATCCCTTCTTTCAGCAATAGTGTTGGGGTGCTCACCTGCAGCTGCCTGGATGCATTGACCATCTGGGAATTATATTATCTTTGTCTGGCACAGCTGTTGCAAGGTGAATGTCTGTCCCCAGCCTTTAAGCACTGTGGAGGAGGTTTGAGCTAAAGCATTTCACTTTGTGATTGCCATAGACTGCCACAACAGGCGTATTGCTGTTGCTTATGTTAAGCTAACAATGTATTGCCTTGTGGTTGTAGCGCGGTGGGGTGTGATCACAGGCGGTTAATGAAAACTCAACTGACAAGGAGTAATTTATCAAGCCATGGTAACTTAACCAATCATGTGTACACAAGAGTTCACTATTGGACATTGGGGATATGACTTAAAGATAGCTGGTACCACTGAAAATGTGTTTTGGTCTGAACAGGTTTTGGAACAGGGCCAAGGTGAGCAGCGTGCAGCAGTGTTGCATTGTGCCAAGGAATTGCTGTGAATGGATTGATAGCTGGGAAGGGTCCTGGAATTCAGTGGCTTCACGAAATGACATAGCTGCCATGAGTAACACTGTGATCTAGAATTACCGTATATTTTTTTTCTGTAAGTCTTCAGCTTGACCACAACATTTGTGCTGTCTGAGTTTATGGACATTGTGGATACATATTGTAGATTTGCATTGAAGAGGTACTTTTCTGAGGCAATTTTTAACTAAGAATATCTTTATTGACAGAATATGCAGTTAAGTTTTTTTCCCCCATGTTTGATAGGCCAGTGATACTTACCAACTTGAAATTTCACCAGTCTAGGAGGTAAAATATTTTGTCAAGAAATTTTGACAGCATGTGAGATACAAAATACCATAGTAGAATAAGTTGCTGCAGAAGAAACATCTGTATAAAACAACCATTGTTAAGACTATAAATTTGGATTTGGAAAATGTGGTGGTGGTGTTAACTAAAAGTTTAGTTAACACTTTGGGGTCTGGTTTTGATTATGTATTCATGAGTCATTTACAAAAACAGAATTATTTACAGCTCTCACACGTTCCTGTAATATCAGTAATATCTCTGGGCAGTTTTATCTAAATGGCTTGTTATGCTTCTGATTTTTTGTTACTAATGTAATATACCTGTGCTATAATCTTCTAGGTATTTCAACAGCCTTCTTTAAGTGAGCTGGAGTGCATTATTACAATGCAAAAATCTGAAATTGAGCTTTTACAGAAAAAATTGAAAAAAGCAAGTCTTAACCTAGCAGAGCATAATTTTTACACTACAGATACTCTGGAAAGCAACAATATAAGGACTGGAAGAAAGCATGAGGTAGGATAGTTTTATTGTCCTGTGTATTTGTGTCTAAGTCAGGCTGGTAAAGCCAAACATTTTTGCTCAAGGGTCCAGATAATAATTCTAATATCTGTTGATGCTGTTTATAATTCTGGAAGCTTGTTTGAATAGTTATTGTGTTATATGCCAAAGACTTGTTAAAATAGCTGTTGGGAGTAGAAGGTTTTACCTTACTAAATACTGAATAAGGGATTCTTAATTAAATGAAATATTTGAAGGATAAACTCTTTGTAAGTTTGTTAAAATGAGTATTTATCAGGTATTTTGTGGTGTTTATCAGAATGACCATCTTTCCCTGGAAGGAAAATGAGAGAAAAATAAATGGTTATTATTATGATTTTATAAATGAAAAAGATTGTTTTTTTCCAAATTCTTGATTTTTAAAGTATGATGTAGTATTTTTTCTACGAAGAATGACAACAATGTCCTTTTGAAGTTTATACTTATGACTTTTTATTACTCTGTTTAATGCTGGACTGCCTCTTTCATGATGACTTGCTGTTAAATTAGGCACAGGTAACAGTAACAGCTATAAACTATAGCTAATGAAATAGATCTGTAAATAATTCTGCAGCCTAAACTGATTTATTAAATTAACCAGTCATAATGTTTTTCAGTGTGTTCAGCCTCTTCCTCATTAAAAAAAAATTTTTTATTGTGATTGTCTAGAATATGAGAAACGTGGAAGAGACTTCTGTAGGAAGGAAGCAAATAGGAACATGCTTCTGTGTGGTATAAATAGTCTACAAGGGTGGACCACCATGTTCTGCTTTCTTAGAAATCTGGTTTTCCCACATTTGGTATCTCATAATATTTCCTTTGAAACTGTATGACTTGTTCTTTCTCAATATTCTGCACTGTATGCTATTTTTGGGAAAAGACATATTTTAGAACATTTGTTTAGGGGCATGTGGTGGCGCCTCTGTGAAAATGTGTTTAAGAAAGGACAAAATGCTGCACAGGCAGTGTAGAGTGAAGAATAGAAGATGCGAAACAGCCCTGCAAACTCCAAGGCCAGAGAAGGAGGAGGGGGAGAAGGTGCTCCAAGTGCTGGAGCCGGTATTTCCCTGCAGCCCATGGAGAGGGCCACCATGGAGCAACGTCCACACTACAGCTTGTGGAGGAGTACACACCAAAGCAGATGGATATTCCCTCACAGAAACCACAGTGTGTGGAGAGGAGTCCACACTGGAACAGGTTCTTCTGGCAGGAACTGTGGCCTATGGAGGACCCACTCTGGAGCAGGTTTACCCTGAAGGACTCCAGCCT
>NW_008825114.1:5128955-5144735 GCF_000699105.1 Pygoscelis adeliae
GAGGAGCTGTTATGGACTGACTATAACTCGCCTCCCATTCCCCATCCCCCTGCGCTGCTCAGCAGGAGGTAGAGGAATCAGGAATGAAGGAGTGAAGTTGAGCCTGGGAAGCAGGGTGGGGGAGAAGGTGTTGTTTTTATATTTTCTTTATTTCTCACTACCCAAATCTATTTTAAGTGGCAAAAACTTAAATTAATTTTCTCCAAGTCAAGTCTGCCCATGACAGTGAATGGTAAGCAATCTCCATTTCTTTGTCTCAACCCACAATCTTTTTCATCCTATTTTCTCCCCCTGTCCTGGTGAGGAAGGAGAGTGAGTGAGCAGTTGGGTGGGTGTTTGACCCTTTGCCAAGGTTAACCTACCACAATGTCATTTCTTGTTTCTTCAGTATAATGTAAATGAGAGTACTGTGTTTGGTATGAACTGATCGCTGTGTCAGGAGTAAAGCAATGACCTCCATTAAGTAAAACTAAATACAAACTTTTAAATCCTATTGTAGAGAATCTTTTCCTGTTTTGATAATGTAGATCCTAGTAATGTACTTTCAATACTCAGGGTTGTTTGATATGTGCACTTTTTCATATCTGCATGCAGTCTCTATTAAAACTTTTGGGAACTAAATTGACAGGCTACAAATCCTTTGTATTTAGGCAAGACAGTAAGGAAAATTGTACAAACATTCTGGCTTTAGGATCACAAAATATACATATAAAGTAGAAAAGGTACTACTGCTGTCTTTACTGATTTTCCCTTGCAGTGAAATATCTTCCCATTACCTTGTTCAGTCTTCTATGACAAAAGTATTCATGGCAGAAGTTATTAGCGCATGATTTGACAGGAAGAATATGTTGGATATACAGTTCTTGTTTTACAACGGTGATCCTTTTGGCTTTACAAAGTCTGTCGCGTTAACCCTTCATCCCCCCTTATGTGCATTCTCAGGATACAAAGAACAAATAAGCATGGAATCACTTCTGATCAGAATGACACTGCTTTGATTACTTTCTTCTCTAAAAAGCCAAAGATTTTTGAAAGAAGAAATAATTGGAAATGTGTTAAAAAGAAGGGCCTGGGACAAAACAGAAACTTGCCACTAGTGTGATAAACTGGGATGCGTGGCCACATGACTGTATGCTTGCACCTGTGTTTGGTTCTGCAGAATGCAATGGTATATATACATCCATAGGCTAGTGGTGGTGTGTGAATTGCAGAAATTCACATCCCTTGCCTACAGCCATGCAGAGTAATAGAGACAACTTACTCTGCGAGACAGATGATGCAGTGGTTAAAACCTTTGTTAAACGTGCATGTGTGGTGTCATTTTTCTTGATACTGTTAGGTGTACTTAGAGGCAACTGTAACACTTGTAGTCCAGTCTCTGTGGAAAGTGGTACAGCTGAGTGCCATTTTGTATGACGACTTAAAAGTCAGTTGCTTGACCTTCCTGGAGCTCTTTTTGGAGTTTAAACTTTGTAACTTTGTGAGCTATGTATGATTTCTGTTACCTAATTGAACTGCCATCCGTATGTCTGCTGGCCGATTCAGTAACACTGCCCTTGTTTTTTTTATAGCTAAGCTTTCCCATTGTATGATGCATGGGAATTATAATTGCCTTTTATTGATACACATTCTATAGCATTCTTCTAAGTCTATAATTTCAAGATATTAAAAGGCATGAGTTAACTTGCAGAACTGATAAAGTTCCCGCTGAAACATAGCGAATCAAGAATTTGCCGTTTCTCCTCTCCAGAAAACCCCACCTGTATATTGTCAGCTTCTGGTTCAGCTTCAACAATGTTTCTGTTTCTTCAACTGATAAAAAACATTAAGATTTCTGCTCACTGTCTTCAGTGCTGTATGCTGGCAGACATTGATCTGTGTGTGCAGAACAGTTCTCAAGACATTTCAGTAAGAGTTCCGGCTTCCCTTGTTTGCTTCCACCCATACTCACCTTTAGGATGCAGTAAAATGACCTTGTGGTTTCCAGCATTGCTCCGCTGTGCCTAGAGCTCATGTGGACTTGACTTCTTCAGTGTCCAGCCTTATACAAAACCTGTTGAATTCAAGAATGTGACTATTTCCAGTTTCATCCCATGGTGTCTTTCATGGTGCAGACCGGTAACAGAAGGTTGTTTAGAAAGAGGCATCTTTTCTTTTTCTGCTTCCTGTACCTCAGTTAACAGTTAATGGGTGTCGCATCCACTTACCAGCTTTTTCTTTACATTAAATTTTCTGTCACAAAGTTTTATACCTATTAATATTACAAAACCTGTTTATTTCTGGTTTTCTGCTATTTGGCTTAGTCTTTTGTAAACATGTTTAGGATCATTTGATGAAAAATCTTCTGTTGTTACCCTTTACTGACTTGGATTAACATTCTTTGCTCATAAAACTGGACTTTTTCTTACTCCTAAACATTTAGGAAATATTTAAAACATTACAATTTGTGTATATATTTAATACAGGTATATTTAAATTTACTGTAGAATTTGAGGACTGAATTAAAAATTAAATGCTTAAACCTGGAAGCAGCAGCAGCAGCAAAGTTTGCAGTTATGAGAAGGGTATTACAGATGCCATCTTCCAAATTGAGTTTTGCAGCTGCCCCAGGCAATCAAATTACAGTGTATTTTACTACACAGTCTCTTCTGTCTTGGTAGGAAAATTAAACTGTTTGCCTTCTTAGCAAAGATTGCCTTCGAACTACCTAAAGCCCAGACCCAGCTCCTCTCCACAGACCTCTAGTCTGATCACTAAACAGGTAAAAACATATTCAAACAATATACTGTTTCTTAATGCACATCACCAATCCCACCTGTTCTCACAGGGAATTATTTCTGTGTCCATGAGTAGTTAGAATTTTTCTCTATTTTTTTCCATACCTTGGCCCTGTGAAAAAGATTCACAGCGCAATCCCAGGTAGCTATATGTAAAGTTGGTGTGTGTGTGTGTGTGTGTGTATATATATATATAAAAAAACTGTTGTCTGCTTGTATCTGATCACCTTTGATTAAAGGAGCAAGACTATGAATTTTACATTTTTCTGTATTTTTTTCTTTTTTCTCTATTCCTTCTTAGAGTCTTTCTACCTAATTATTCTTAGCAGTCTGGTGCTGGTTGATCCACTTGTTTTCCTTTGTTGTCCTTCTCTTTGGCAACAAATGCAGCGCTTTGACCTTTTCAGAGAAACCATGTATTTTCCAAATCTTCTGTATAGAAACATAAAGTTTAACTAGGAAACGTTTCTTGAGAAATAATGCATTCTGGATTTTTAGGAAAAATCAGTATGGGTATGCAATAATTAGGAAATGTGGAAGATAGGGGTTTTATTTAAGATCTCGGTTTTATTCAAGAAATCTGGGACTTTGAAGATGAGTAGATTTTTTGGTATGTTGGTCTTGGGATGTCCTGCTTCAGACACCTGAAAGGGATCAATTTGGTTTTGTGCAATGTTAAAATCTTTACTGATTAATATCAGCATCTACTAACTGAAGTAAACTTTTGGATATCTCTACCAGAATTATTGGAAAAAAAAGTTAATCAGTAATCTTACTATTTCAAAGAGATCTACTCTTAGTCAGTACAATGCTATACTGACAATATAAAACCATAAATTTGGAAATATTGTTTTAAATGTTCATTAAAAGTTTCTGCTAGTTTCTTCTCTTTATAAAGGAACTGACAGGATTCAACTTCAGCATACACAAAATATGCCCATTTACCATTTAGATTTTAAATGTACTAAAATTCTTTTCAGATGTTAGTTTTGGTTTGGGTGGTTTGGTTTTTGTCCCCCCATCTCATTCAGGCACATTTCAGAAGCAAAAGAAACCCAAAACCAAATGACAAAAACACCTTGGCAATATTTAAATTCTTAAATATGTGATATTATTATTTTCTGATATTTCATGATATATTTTTTCTCCTTTTTGGAAATCCATATGATTTAAAGTGAAAGTGTGGTATGCAGTGTCTTGTAAATATGTAATACTGGAAGGTAATAGTCAAAGAAAAAAATGCCAGTTGCTCATTAAGATTCTCTTTAATATTAAATTAATTTAATGGAATGGTAAAAGTGTTGAATTATATAGTATTCAAGAAAACTTTATCCTGAATTCCTTTTGTTGTAAATCAGTTATTTTAGAGTGAAAATGGCATCATGCAACAACTATAATCACAATTCATTTTAAGTTTTTTTTGACTTTATGTATTTACATAATAGCATTTTACCTTATCGGTATTATGTGTGTGTTAGTATTTCTCTGTCCTTAACCAAAGTTATTCAGAAAATCAGAAAGTCTAATTTGATGAGGTCTTTCTTTCTTTGCCATAAGGACATATGACATAGAATGAACAAGAAAGCTGCCCAGTTTAAGTGTTACTTTCTCATATTCTTTCTCCAGATTGCTATATGAAGCTGTACATAATATAAACACATATTCTTGTCTCTAGTTAGTCACATTATAGTTAATGACCATATGGTCATTATGGTATAAGATCTACTGTCTGTTGTATTTATATTCCTCAAGCATATTGTTCCTTCAACTTCACAGTGTGTTAAACTATTTCAAAGGGAAAAAAATCCTTTCCCTCTTGTTTCTGGTTGTCCTATCAAGTGTAACCTTGGACCCTTATAGAGCAATTAGACCAGCCTCTATCCCCTCCTTTGTAATGAGGTTTCTTGCATTTCTGAGTCTATAACCCTTTAGTCTTCCCTAATGGGACATCATTATTCTGAAAGAAACAATGTAAATGTAAATGAATATTCTCATTAACGAGTCACAGAGAAACCTTTAGTGGTAGCGCTGTGGTAATTCTGCTTGTTATTTCTCTGGTATTCCATGCAGATTTTTTTTTTTTTATAATTCATTATTAGTATTCAAAATTACTTCTTCTTTAATTCTGCATGTCTTTCATAATCCGGTGTTCCAACTAGTTCAACCATGTCCTTGTTTTATTCTCCAGGAACCACCTGTGAAACGTTCAAGGTCTCTGTCCCCAAAGAGCTCTTTTAGAGAGTCAGAGGAGCTAAGGAAGCTTAAAATAGCTGAAAGGAAGATTGAAAACTTAGAGAAGACACTACAGCTAAAGGTGAACATAAAAAAAAAAAACCAAAAAAAAAAACCCTCTAGCTATAAGCTTGCATAGATAAAGGTATACCAAAATAAACAGACATTTTAAAAATGCGAAATGCACATATCGTTATGGACTATAAGTGTGTTAGCATAAGAGAGCACTCTCCATTAGTTTGCCTTTTTTCTTTACTGCTAGGAATCTTGTGTTGGTACTCCTGCAGTCCTATGGAAGCCTAATTCAAGCTGTCATCAATAATACGTGCTTGTTAAATACATTTTCAAAATTTGCATCTGAGAATATATATTCTGAGAAATTAATGTACTCATATAGAAATAAAGCGAAGCAGAAAGTACAAAGTTGGTTGGGGTTTTTTTGTACAGTGAAGCCAGTGTTTTAAAATGCTGAAGTCAATTACTTGAAACAGATTTACCCCTTGTACTCTTAGAAGTTATGACTCAGAACTTGTTCTAACAAATACTGTAAAAAATCCCCAACAAACACCCCCTCCCCACCTGCCCCCAACCCTTGGTAGAAAAGCTTAATTGAGCATGTATTACAATTTTCCATTTTGTCCCCATTTTATAGATTTTTGTTGGTTTGTTTTTTTATTTCAAAAATAGTATCTTTTGAATGACCTATTGGTTTCAAATTGCACCTCAGAATGCAAACCCCAAAACCTGACTCATATTTTCTTAAACATTTACAATTCGTACTCTCCTCCTTTTCTCCTTCCCCCGTTTCCCATTCCCCCCTTCCCCCCCTCCCCCTTTCCCCCCTTTCTCCCCTTTTCCCCCCCTTCTCCCCCCTTTTTTCTCCTTTTTTTCCTCCTTTTTTTCTCCTTGCTTCTTTTCTCCTTCGTTTTTTTTTGTTGCTTATGTTTGTTCAGAGTTATGGAATTTGAAAGGTATTTTCCATATATGTAGCCTAAGGCAGAACTGGTTATATTGAACATGCTGTGATAAATGTCAGGTAAGTGAAAAAATTTGGGGAGCCCTACAAACCATAGTCCTGAGCTTCTGCCTCATGCAAAAAGATACTCTTATGTGATAAGTCAATTTTAGAAAAAATGTGAGTGGGAATTATTTTAGCACAAATGCAAAAGTTCATCACCTTGTATACTTGAGAAAGTTAATGTAGTGTCTTAACACACGTAGACTATATGAACAGGAAGGATGATTTAGACTTCAAATTCAGTTTTCCAGGCCATCTTGCTCCTTTTTCCTGGGAGTCAGAAGATGAATTTTGTTCTGTCTTGTTCTGTTTTGTTTTGTCAGCTCTACCTGACAACTGGCCTTGGCAGGCCTCCTGTTTGTTACTCTTAGTTGGCCTGCTAGACACTGATGCTACAGATTATCCTGGCACTGTGGACTACAGCTGCCCTGCCTTTGGCAGCAAAGCTCACACATCAGTGTGTATGGTTGTTGTCTTAAATGATAGAAAGTCCCACGTTTCTTTGTGTTTCCTTCTGGAAAGAGGAGTGAAGAGAAGCACTCTGATTTTCTAAGCAGATACAGAAGAGAAAGGATTGTTATTCTCTCTGCATGACCTCATAACATAGTTTTTACCTTTTGCCATACTGTCTTTGTCATTTCTTCCATTTCATCTTAAAAGCATAATTTAGGAATCTGTGCAGCTTTATTATGTTGCAAGTGCGGGATCTCTTCATCACAGCTGTTAATCCATGAGGTCTTTAAGGGCTAAGTCTTATAACTCCCCTTGAAACTGAATATATGAACTCCGTGCACTTTCTCTACGAAACCTACTTGGCTTCTTTTGCAGAATGCTTTAACTGATTGAAAAGAAGCTGTAGAGGCCCAGGTCAACATATTTAAACACTGTTGTGGTACTACATTCAGAATTCAATGAGGCTATTGCCAACATGGCAGTGAACTCAGCTGTCATAACATTAATATCAGAATAATTCTATTGGTATTGTATGATTTCTTGATATTAGCCTCCTCTCAGGCATTACTTCCAATAAGGAATAATGCATGTGATCAACGTTTTTGAAAATGGCACTTGCATTATTGCCTCCTGAAGCAGTGTTGACTATATGATTCCTTGAAATATACTTGCTCAAATGCTTTCTCTATCAGTAAACATACTGATGATGCATATCCTTAAGATGAAATTGTGACTTTATCGATCAGTCCTTCTGCAAAGTTGGTAACAATTAAAACAAATATGAACAGCTTTATTTTGGGGGTTTTTAGGAACAGGAATAGTTGGTATTACAAAGGAACAGAATAGGGTAAGGTCTCATTCACAGGATTTTCCAGTTCTCCTCAGCTGACTCATTTCTGGCCAAGAAAAGTTGGCTCTTACTGTTTTTATTGTTAATATAACTAGGGTAATCATGTAAATTCAGAGTGTCCATAGTTTTGGTACAGAGTCTGCTTAATTTCTGCACTCCAGGACATACTAAAAAGTAACAGAGCATGCCTGATTGCACCCTAAAAAAAAATAGGGAAGAGAATGTCAAAATAAATGAGAGTATTTCATGGATTTTGAATAACAAATTATCAAGCTGGTACTTAGAATGGTCCAAAGCATAAGTATATCAATCTTCTGTTGGTCTTTAAGAAGTGGGTAGGAGTTTGGTTGCCAAGAGTTAGATATTTGAGGCGAACTAAGAATATGTTCTCTTCTCCCATATTATGTTTCTAAAACTGTCATCCCTGGTGTAGTCTAGAGGAGATCTTCCTGGCTTTAACTGGGAAGTTTTCAAAAGCAGTAGGAGATCTTCGCTTTGAGTTTTCTCATCCTTTTTGTTTAAAGTTCTAAAATTTTGGAGATAATTAGAACTAGAATATGTAGATTAGTCTTTAGAGCCACCTTAATACTTGTTCATGTGAGTGAGGGCACACTTATAGTTAGTTTAGCTTTCATATATAGTCCTGTTCTATGTATGGTGTTCAGATGCTGAAAATATATTAATATTGTGGCTTTTTCACATAACTACTTGTGGAAAAAACTATTTTTGTAATGGTCAGGTTCCTCACTTCTTTTCAGCCTAAGAAGAGTAGTCAAAGAATTGAATCAGTATGTTTTTTAAATTCCATTTTAGCTCAATTTTTACTGTAACAGAAATTGTTACAGGTCAATTTCAACAAAATTTTGAAGTAGTGTTTAGAATCTTTTGGCTTGTCTGGGCTGCCTGCAAATAGCAAAATGACATTTTTTTCACAGGCAGTTGGGTTCTTCCTCCTGCAGATTGGACTTTGCCTTTTTGTCTTTAATTACGTCATGGGAAGTACTATAAAATGACAGTAGAGAGGTGAAGAATAACCTGGAGATCCGGCCCTGCTAGAGATGGTTGTTCTGTTCCATTTCTGTCAATATATAGAAAACTGTATACAAGACAGTTTAATTATTAAAAAATATAATGTAATTCAATCAGAGAGAGATGGAACTAACTGAGATTATGGAAATTACAGTGTAAATTTAAAGTTCTGAAATGCTTAAAAATTCAATAAAAGAGAGTGATTCCGGACAGTTAATTGTCTAATTTCTTTTTCTGTGAGAGCAGAGCAACTGCTAAGGGAAGGGAATAACTAACAGTATGGATAATTGAACAGGTAAGCAATAATGAAAAATGTAGATTCATAAATAGGAAAGGCCAAATTCTGCACTTGGTTGCATCTCTGAAAGGGCATTGACACTAATAAACTTCTGAGGATTTATGCTGAAGACATCATTTTCCAGTACCTTGCCAGACTTGATCAGTTTTCTCTAGCAGTATCAAACAATCACAGAATAATGATCTCATGAACTTATTTTGAAAACATAGCATATATAATTGGATTCTTATAAAAATTTCCTGTTGTAGTGTCAAGCAAAGCTTGGTAATAGTCTCTATGTCCTTTGTCATAAATTTATCTTGCTATTTGTGTGATTGTTTTTAGTATAATTGTAGTATTTAGATGAGCTACTTAAAACCAGTTAAAAGTACTTTTTAAGCAATTCTAAATTTATAAATGTATCTGGTTTAGAGGTTGTTTCAGAAAAAAACCCCACCGCTTTGGAAAAGTGTTTAACGGTAAGGTCACTTTGGTATCTGCTTGTATTTCTAAATCTGCTTTGTGTGTTGCCTGAGTCACTTCCAGAAAACTTCTGGAATTTTATATATAGTAGCATCTGAAATTTTAGCTCGTATCTTTCAGCTTTGCTTATGAGTCATGAAAGCTGGGCTACATCTTAGAAGCCAAGCTTAGTCTAGGTACTTTGTAGTTAGCACTACCGTAGACATCCTTGCCATGTTTTTATAGTGGGATTTAATTTTTATTGCTTACAGCTCTGACTATTGGTGTATCTTATTTATTGACTAATGCTGAAAAGCTCTCCTTGCATATAAGCAGTAAATGCATGCAAATGAAGTATTGTTATTTACTTAGAGATTAAGGAACATGTTCTGTAGTTGCTCTACAAGCAGAGCTCCCATTGAACTGGAAATGAAGCACTGAGGGGGCAAATTTTACTACAGGACAATGTCTAGTGAATTCTTTACAGCTGTATGCCAGAATTTGACTTGCTTTATACTGTGGAATGTCCTCTTCTTAATGTTCATTTTTTTCACAGCACAGTATTTTCACTTCAGAAAATCTCTTTTTAAACTTGTATGACATTATCCTATAATATAAATCAAGGTATATCTTACTTTTCATTCTGTAAAAAGAGAGTACATTTTTTCATATGGTTTTGATTATATAAAAGCTATTGCAAAGTTTGTTTTTATTTCTTCTTGTTGTTACATAACTAGAGGACAAAGTCTGAGTGTTGCATGTTTATGTATATTTACAGAAATAAATTGATATATGAGGAAATACTGAAGCCATTTAAATTGAGCTTTTATGACGTGGACCTCAGTGTGGCCAGTGTTTCCCTCAAAAATACGGAGAGTAATTTTCCATGGGGGGAAAAAAAAGAAAAAAGTAGTTCGGAGGAAAAGACAGTGCCAACAATCCTTTTTCAGTCTATGTATTTTTAGGTGTATTAGGCCAATGCATTGATGAGATGAAAACTGACATTTTGATAGTAAATTTTTTTAAAACTTCTCAGCAGCATGAAAAAAATATTTAAGTAAATTTTGCCAAATTAGCAAAATTTGCCAAAGTAGCAATAAGAAAAATTTAACCTCAGGGATTGTGACTCCCGATCTTTCTATTTAGATTTCTGAGGCTCTTAATATTTACTTAAACAGAACTTTTGTTTCATGTGATCTGTGTGAAAGTCTCTTACATTTTGCCCAACTCTAATTTTGTTTTTCTGGTGCTATACAGACTCAAGAAACTGATGAGCTAAGAGCAGCCCATGAAAAATGCAAAGAGAGGCTGCAGATGTTACAGACCAACTACAGAGCACTAAAAGAGCAATTAAAGCAGTGGGAAGAGGGCGATAGCAGGTAAGTTACATAGCTCATTAAAAACATTTCCCTTACACAAGAAATCTGAACAGAAGTATTATACAGGTATTCAAAAGAGAATATGATTTGAAGTAAGAGGCTACCATGTGGTGATCAAGACTTTATCCTTTGTTAAAGCAGAATACATGGCATACCCCTGTATGAGCAAAATTACAGTTGAAATCAAGAGTAAAATGTATTGAGCTGACACCTTGACTTATTTTATTTAGGATGTCATTTTGAGCCTGAGTACTGGGCAAAGGTCTGCTAGGGCTGCTGATTTATGCTTGTCTAATTCCCCAGTCGATTAATTTGTTGACTGTGTATGTTTTTAATTTTCTATAATAGAACAATTGCTCCTTATGTATGCTCCAAATAGTTTTTAAAAATAATTTTATTCATTAAACAATATAGAAATAACAGCCTCTCTAACATTTAGTGATTCAAACATTAACTGAAGCTGATTCTAAAATCCCCTTCTTAATAGCAAAAAAAGAGTACGTGCATGAAAAGCAAGGTGGTTTCATCTGTTAATTGATTATAAAATAAATTATTTCTGATTATTCTACAAAAATATTGCAGTAATATATCTTTATTAATGGAAAGAAGAAAGACTCTACCACATCAAAATTTAAATAGCAAATATTCTGTATATAATTCTCCCTTAAATTCTATACAAAACAGTGAAAAATTTATGCAGAAGTTCCTTTTTTTGAAGCCCTTAGCAGAGAGTTAGAATTTTTGGTAAACAGACACATTTGGAGGTATGAAGACATTTCTTATCACTTCAGTTATCAGACACTGCTGAGGTACAGTTTTTCTGGCCCTGTTTTTTTCAAGAAAGTAATTTGAGCAGGTCATTACATCCTGGTGGCTTTAGTAGCACTTCAGTGTGCACCTACAGTTTAGTACACACGTGTTTTACTAAAAATAATTCTTTTTGTAGTTAGAGCAATACTGACTAATCTTGACACAAACTTTGTAACTCTCTCTAAGCGAAGAGAGTCACAGAAATTGCTGCAAAACTGGTAGCCATTCAGAGAGTCCAGGGTGACAGAAAGGGTCCTGCTGTGAATGATAAACTGTCCCTCATATATAAATAATGCTTTGGCCTATCTGAGTAGATTTACATTGCTTTGTAATGCTATGGCATTTCCTTAAGAATGGTTTGTCTTTTAAAAAGAAAAAAAAAAGTGTGGATTTAAGTAATGGCAAGATACAAACCTGCTACATGCATTAGTAGCACAGGAAGATTTTTTGAAATATCAAAGCGTAAATAAGGAATAGATTTGTTTAAATTGGAATGAAAAGGATTTGTTTATTTAGGAAAAACAGGGATGATTTTATCTTCTAGCTCACTATTTTAAATTCAGTGCAAGCTGGAAACTACTGAAACCTACTGAATGATAGTTACTTTATGCAATGAAATGATTTAATTCTGTGTCTAAGCTAAGTAGGCATTCACAGTCCACAGAGAGGCCAAGGCTGAAAAGGTACAAAAATTCAACCTAGATAAAGACAGTAAAATCAAACTTGATTTACAGTGAAGCACTGGGTGTTCTGGTTCTGACATTTCAAAGAAAAGGAAGAAAAGAAAAGGGAAAGAAAGACAAAAGCAACTTCTGTTTCTGTTTAAAATAAATAAGACCAGCTTGTGTCCTGACAGGAATATATTTGGGAAAAGCAGATATTGGGGAAAGTGTAGTACTAAATCTTTATTCATTCATCTGATTTTTTTAATCTGTAATTAAGATGACCTGAAAATTACAGGGTTTTGATCATTTTTGTCCTCAGAACAGAATTGTATGAAGCCATCATACCAAAAAGAGTTTGTTTTTCCTTTTTAATATACTTAAACAAAGGGAAGTAGCCAAGACACAAATAAAAACAGTCTGTAAATGGTTATACTTTACACTGTTGTTTTGGTATCTCAAAAAGCTTTATATATCTGGTGTAATTTGTGCATTAAGAACTCAGTATCAGGTATTTACGTGGCACTTCTGATCCTCTGTAAGTGATGGAGGACACCATTCTTTTCTGATTCTTCATAGATTAGAATCTGTTATCGAGATGGCAGCTGATGGGACCTAATCCGCCTGTCAGTGTACATACAACTTCCACTGACATACGTGACTGCAAAGATGATGGGGGCCTTATGAGGTTACCACATTCTCTGAGACTTTATTTCTGTGCCCGGTAGGAATTTAAATTGCAGAGAGTTTTCAATTCATTTTATAAAGGATTTTTTTAAATACAATTTTTATCTTTTGCATTATTAAAATACACTAAAAAATTGTAATGACAGAAAACCTGTGAAATATTTTAATTTTCTGTGCGTCTAAATTCAATATGCTTTTTCCTGATGCATCATCTTATCCAGATAGCTTATTCTTTCATTAGACAGTAGATCAACAGTTTGATTTAGAGTGGGCATTAGTGCAACTTCCAAGCTGGTTTGCAGGGGCATTAGGGGAGCTGGTGGCTCTCCTTTTTTTGCAAGGGATAGTGTGATGGTTTCATCTTCTGCTTTCTCATACCAGTATTGTAAGGAATGTTGACAGAATGAATGCAGGTGACACTGACCTGCCAGGAGTCAGTTGAGAGCCATGGTACCATATTAGCACTATTTCTGTCTGAAACTGCGTAACTGAACTTTTCTGTAATACCACATTTAAGGTTTCATGCCTCACAGAATGTATAAATCAGACAAGATTTTTATTCAGTAGATAGTGCAGTTTAAAATTTATATTTTCTGAAAGCAAGGATGCTTTTATTCTTGTGGTTCTAAAACACGTAGATATTTGAAAACAAACAACATCTTTTTACTCAAACAGGGTTGAAAGTAGTAAAACCAGATACCTGCATGCAGACCCCCATCAGCTTTGTCAAGAGGATTCTGATGCTGTGTGGAATGAACTGGCTTTTTTCAAAAGGGAACACAAAAAGCTGTTGATTGAAAAGTGAGTTCATTTCTTAAATGGTGTTTACATAAGGAAACATTCTGCTGTTTTTTCTGAGGGTAGTGCTTTGCAGGCCACATAAGAGGAATTCCTTGCAAAATTCAAGATAAAATCATCTTCTACCAAAAGCAAAAAAGGAAAATATCAGCTCTTCCCCCCCCCCCTTTTTTTTTTCCTCTTAAATCAGTGACAAGTTACAAGTTTGCTAGCACTAACAAAAACTGTATTCCATGATCTAGGGATTGTGTTAATTAATGTGGCTCTCATCTGTTGGAGGTGTCGCTCTTCATTAGCCTGTATTTTACACACTGCCGTGCTTCATTTTTGGAATGAGGTGGTGAGGGGATAACCTAGCCAGCCATCCTTGTTTGATCTCTGTGATACATACGCAATGCAGAATGCCTCAGCTCTCTTGGTTCCCTGCCCTGTCCTGCTAATCCCAGCTGAGCTCATTATGGTGTAGCCTTGCTGCTACTCCTGGAGCCAGAGCTGTCCAAGCTAATTACTGGTAGCAGCAGAGCTGCCTGTTAAGGGTCTGGTGTGGATCTGCTAACATGGTCCTTGGTAGTGACCTGCAAAAAGCACGAGGGAGTTGCTCTCTTTCTTGCTGTGCACAGCCTGTCCTTTGGGTTTAGTGCTGATCCCTTCACACAGCTCTTTTAGCTGTAGTAAGTGTAAAACTTGGTGAAGGAAACTCTTACTTTAGAAAACATACAGTTTGCTGCTTTGATCTCATAATTCATAGGCTATTATACTCAGCCAGGCAAAGTAAGAAAATGTCCTTTTATACTAAACAAAAGGAAGTTAGTATGGTATAATTAGCCCTTTGCTGGTATTTAACACTTTCTGTAAGTCAAGTTGATTTTTTTTTTTTAAATTTATTTAAGAATAAAGACATCATAGAAACTTTTATTCAGACTTCGTTTTTGTCAGCGTTAAAGAAAATGGGTTTTCCCAATGGGTCCCAATGTAAACTGATTTTGTGGAGATACCATGAAGGCTGCTATCACAGAGTTTCAACAGCAGCAAATTGTTTTGTAGTATGTAAGTCCTTGTGTTGCCCATAAGCTGCTTTAGCGTATTATATAGAATATTGCCAGTAGCTGTGTTGCATGGGGTATTATTATATCCACCAGTTACAACTGTGTGTCTGTTCTTGTCACTTCATTGTCACATCTTTGTTTGCTGTTTTGAAACTGTCACAACAAATTATCACATGTACTTCTTTTGTTTATTTTGATTTTTATGTAGGGAAGAGCACTTTCTTAGCATACATGTAATTGCAGTTGTAATTCTCCTTCCATCACTAATCAACACATGCACCACAGGCAACAGTAACTCAGGAGCAATAACATAAGCCTCTCCTTTTCATACAAAGCCGTGAAAGAGAGATTGGTTATGTATTGTGCACACCCTGAAGGTTGGTACAGTTGAACTGTTTTTCTAGAGCTCCTGTGCAGTCACGTTTATGGGGAACATTCTTATGCCTGCTACATTGCAGATAGGTAGCCTTGACTAGGTTGTGGTGAAGTGGCATAAGCAAACAGTTGAGCTCTTTGAAATACAGAATTTTTAAGTCAAAATGAGTTCTTAAAATTCTGTATACTACTTAGTAAGAAGCCAGAGCACCATTGTGATCATTAAGGTGAACTCCTTGTGTGGGTTTAGGTGCTTTTTACTCCTTATGGGCAATGTAGCTTATTGTTTGTTGAAGTAAGGAAGGAATGAATACATAACTCCCATGTTTTTTATATCTGCCTTCAACGTCTGTCTCTAATAATGACTGTCTTTAATTAGTTGAAGCAAGTCAGCATTTCAAGATCTGAGCTCATTTTCTTAAGAAAGTCAATACTAAATTTAGTGTCCTTTTTAGATCTGTGGATAGGACTTCTTTATATTGCATGTATTCTTTCTTAAGCTCTGTGGGTAAAGGACATGATCTACAGAGTTGTACCAATTACTTTTATGTGTGATTTTACAAGCAGTGTAAGTAAATCAGGTTAGCCCATAGTTTTTGTGGACACACTTAATTTGATAGACCCTACTTGATTGTTAGCTTAAGTTGATTTAAAACATGTATAAGCCAAATCCAACGCAGCATTGCTTAAAGAAGAGTGTCTGTGTAGGGATTTTTTTTTGGTATATGTTTGTTTTAACTTTAAATATGTGTAATTTCTGTCTGTGACTAGGCCAGAGAGTGAACGTTAGGAAAACAGAATTATTTGTTGGTGTTTGTTTATTTGTTTTACCTGTAAGGAAGATCCGTCCTTCCGTCCGTCCTTCCGTCCGTCCTTCCGTCCGTCCTTCCTTCCTTCCCTCCCTCCCTCCCTCCCTCCCTCCCTC
>NW_008825114.1:5144757-5178535 GCF_000699105.1 Pygoscelis adeliae
TGTCTTTAACTCGCACATACATTGCTCTGAAAATAGGTGGATAATAAATAAAGTATAGGGTAAAACCAAGGAAAGCCCATTGATGCATGGGCTCCAGGCTCCAAAATGCAGTCATTACCAATATTAGCACACTGTAAACAATCAGTTTGTAAGTTATGTAACCTGTTCTTAAGTCAAGAAAAACTGAAGTTGCTTGGGTGGTCACTTGTTCTGGTGGTGCCTAATTCCAATCCTGTTGAAGCTGGTGGAAAGGCTTCGTGTCAGCCACTACTTTCTGTCAGGTCCTTTCTTTTATAAAGTTTTCTTCTCATCACAGGCAGGTATTGCTTTGACTTTCATGTAAGCTATTAAACACTATGCACCTTTCAAGCTGGACACTAACACACAAATAAATATAGGGTTTAGGCCTTAAATTTAAGCACCTCTTTTTTAAAATAGATGAAGTTTTCTGTTTTCATGAAGTTCAGAATGCCTAATGTCAGAGTTATTTTTTGGAGAATGTTGATGCAGAATGCGTGGCATTGTTGCTACCATTTTTTTACTTTTTGATTAGCAAAGAATAGTATGTGCATGTTGTATTACTTTGCAATTAATAGAGGAATATCTTTCAGAGCCATGGGCTGCATCCTCTCCATGATCAATGATGTATAAATTTAAGCTGTTTGTGCGTATAAAAGAAAATATCTCTATATTGTTATAAACCCATACTAGATTAGTAAAATGTAAGACTCAATAAACTGTGATTATTCAGCAGTATGTGCTCAATGCTTTATGTGTATATTTCTCTTGAATTTCCCAACATTCCCCTGGAAAGAAGACGATTTTTTTGCTATTAGTATGATTTATCGTTGTACTAAGTGCATTACAGAATAATTATTCTCTGACTTAATAGAAACTGCTTTTAGTAATAGTTTTACCTGACTTTTATTAAGCCTCCTCCCCCACTATTTACTCTTTCACAAAGAATACCAAATTATATTCCATGATGTATATGATGTGGATTGATAGCTGCGTTTTTAATTTTATGAGTTACAAAATCTCATTTTTAAAATTCTTTATTACCAAAAAAAACCCAAACCAAAACAATAACAAAGAAACAAACAAAGGTCCAAAATTTAAGTTCACTTTGGGATCTGAACCAGTAGCTAAGAAAATAGTCCAACTTTTAAGCCCTCATAACTCCTAGTCTTAAATCCTATAGCAGCTACCAGCTAAACTCTTGTCAAAATTGAAGAGTTACAAACAGGAACAAAAAGGTAGTTGAAATAGTTTCCCTAAGTATTCTTTGAAGTGTTTATTAATGCTAATGGCCAAGTGAAAACAATTCTACAGCTCTGCTAGGATGTCCGATTTTGATCTTCTCACGTGGGTCATTTTCCCTATGAAGTATGCAATACCTGTGTTATGCTGCAGTCATTTCCTGTGAAGTACCATGTTATTGTAGGCTACAGAAGCAGCTATCATATTGATGTTCATATTCTGTGTTAAGAAAAACATGGGATTTGATCACTTTTTCTCCCCATTAAGCAAACAGAAAAACATAGCAGTATTCAAACAGTAGTTAACACTTAGCTGAGGAGGAGAGTGACCCATGCTTATATAAATACAATGTTTTTGTTTGAGTTGCATGAAACTGCTGAAAACTTACAAGAGAAAGATCTAGTAACATAAAAAAATTGAAATTTATTTTATTCAGCTGTGCAACGCTAGTGCTTTCAGATTCAGCATCGTGCAGCTGCCTAGAACTGGAATATCTTCAGTGAAAATAGGCATATCATTTTACAGATAGATAGATACATTTTATAGCTATATATATAAACATACACACATATATATATATAAATCTAGTATAGTTCTCAGGTTTTTAGATTGTTTTTAATCTTGGCTATTAAGTGTTAAATGTTGTCTTTCTATAGAATTGTATTGACAGATACGTCCTTGGAAATTTTCTTCCCACATTAGTCAGGTTCATCTTTGTATCTGTATTATTTGGATTTTGCTGAAATTCAGCGTAAATTAGTATGTAGCATGTCCAACTAAACTGCTACTTGATTGCAAACTAGCTAATTTAAACTACTTTGGTATTTCCGTGTTAAATTCTTGTTTGCTGGAGTATAGGGTTACCCTGTCGCTTTGGCCTTTATGTCCAGACTTTGGAAAGGTGTAGTTGACTGTATATAAACTATTGTAGAAGCTTTACAGTTTTACATCTCTTCTTCTGGATTACTTTGTAGGAGATCTTATAATTGATACCAGCAACACTGAATTATTTACATAGTACATCCTTCGACATAAGGCATTATGACATAAGTCATTATCTTCACAGCTAATTGGAAATTGGTTTTCCGTATGGTATGGTCATATGCAGCTTGTGATAAGGAGGAAACGTTTTTAAAATGAAAGAGATAGCCACATCATTCAAAGAACCTTTGGTAGTCATTCTTTCCTCTGAGTGCCTGGGTTGCCGTGCGTGTCCTACATGTAGGAAATGTGCTCTGGATCTTTGAAGCATGTGGAATCACTGCAAGCTTGGTAGCATCCTTACTCTGCTATAGCAGCTATTTAATAAAGGTTTCTTATTAGCTTTGCTTTTTGAGGAAAACAAGACCTCATGATTTCTGCTTTCCTTATTCTTTGTAGAGTCAAAGCAATTGTTCTATACCCTGTTGTCATGGTTTAACCCCAGCCGGCAACTAAGCACCACACAGCTGCTTGCTCACTCCTCCCTGGTGGGATGGAGGAGAGAATCAGGAAAGCAAAAGTGAGAAAACTTGTGGGTTGAGATAAAGACAGTTTAATAGGTAAAGCAAAAGCCGCGCACACAGGCAAAACAAAACAAGGAATTCATTCACTGCTTCCCATGGGCAGGCAGGTGTTCAACCGTCTCCAGGAAAGCAGGGCTCCGTCACGTGTAATGGTTACTTGGGAAGACAAACGCCATCACTCTGAACGTCCCCCCCTTCTTTCTTATTCCCCAGCTTTACACGCTGAGCATGACGTCATATGGTATGGACTATCCCTTTGGTCAGTTGGGGTCAGCTGTCCTGGCTGTGTCCCCTCCCAACTTCTTGTGCACCCCCAGCCTACTCGCTGGTGGGGTGGTGCGAGAAGCAGAAAAGGCCTTGACTCTGTGTCAGCACTGCTCTGCAGTAACTAAAACATCCCTGTGTTATCAACACTGTTTTCAGCACAAATCCAAAACATAGCCCCATACTAGCTACTATGAAGAAAATTAACTCTATCCCAGCTAAAACCAGCACACCTGTGTAGTGGTATCTCACCAGCCAGCTGGCAGGAGCATAACTTGGGACCAGCAACAGTATGTGATACCTCTTGCCTTTTCCAGCTTATCAGAATGGGTATGGTGGAGGAAAGCTGCATGTACTGTTCTGGAATGGTGGCATTAAGAAACACAAATCTAGGCTTTATTAATTCCTCTGCTTCTTGAATGTGTCTTTCTTTTTTTTTTCTTTTCTTTTCCCTAGAGCACCTGTTGAAAAGATGCAGTTTTGATCACCTTGACAGTCTCTTTGGCTAAACAGGAAATATCTGGTCATATATATATATATGTATGTATACTTAAATCTAATAGCTCAGGGCTCTTGTTTACTTTTTACTGCGATTAGTAATTCTATACTGCAAAGCCAAATATAATTAAAATAATGATGTATTTGTTTAGGTTTTGGATGGATAAAAAAATTGCTAAATCTAAAATACCACATTTCATTCTACTGAAAACGATTCAAGCCTAGATTATGCAGCTGGTGTTAGGGGGTTCTGACAAAGGTGCATGCTCGCTGACCGGACTGAACATTGCTCAGTGGAAATGACAGTCAGGCTCAAGTGTGAGAACTTGAAACAGTGCAGTTGTTGACTAAAACTACTGCAAATAACTTAAATGTAAGAAAACAGCAGCATTAGTTGTACTACAGGGTGCAATTTTTAAAAGACATTTTTGAAGGACCAAAGTCAGAACTGTAAATGCCACATGAAGTCATTTAGGGGCTTTTGCATTATTAACTCACATGGCCCCTTTTGTGAAGAGAATTGTTTTCTCTTTTCTAGAAAGCTTCCAGTTACATTTTCACAAGGCACTGTGTCAGCTAACTGAAACAAATATATTGTTGTTTTCCAGGAAGAGTGGTCTGCCAGGGATGATGAGATTAATGATCTTTAATTGTTAAGCTTGTTTCTAGAACTTTTCTCACCTGTGTCCACCAGATCTTGTAATTTCCTGCATCCTGGCTAACAGTTGAATTTGGGGGCTTGCTGTATTTTTGGAAATCAGATGTGTTGATGTTTTTCCTTTGCTCTTCCATATTTAATCAGACTTTTCTTGTTTGCAGGTATTTGTTCAAAATCCAAGTAGTATTATCAAATTTCCATAAGCAGCCTGTAGTATTTCATTGCCTTCTCATACCTGATGAGACTGTGTCATAGCGAAAACATGCAGTCATGCCATTAAACATTCTTCCATAATACATAAGCATGGAAAGGCAGAATTAAAATTGCATTAATGATAAAATTTGGACATTGTCAGGGACAAGAATAGTAGGGAGATGTTGGAGAAAGGTAGGGACTCTAAGTTAGCTTCCTTTTGTATTGCTTGCATGGAAGTATTGCCCACCTTGCTGTTGAATCACAGTGATTTCTGTGGATTATCTGAGTGTTAGAAAAATGAAACACTGCACTGTTGGTAAGCACGCTGCTTGTGAGAGTGCTGTCTTTTTATTTTGTCTATTGCCCAGACAAAAGTTCTTCATCATTTAGGTGGATGTCTGATTTATCAGCCTACAGATATATATGTATATATAAAAATATATATGTGTGTATATATAAAAATAAAGAAGTACTAAGTGTGTCTTGTTAAACTGTACTGAATGTTCATAGTAAGAAGCCTATGAACCTACAATCTATAACACCAAAGCTAGTAACATAAGCTGTCAGGCTGCTATATTAAGAGAGTAATGAGGGAGTAATGAATATAGGTTTCTCTCCAACACTTTCTATGGAGTTCCTGGGAATTCTGGTAAGGGCAGCACTGCTTGGTGCTTTCTGGCAACTGCTGAATGCAGCATACAATGCTAGTTTTCCTTTTTTCTTGCATGGTACTGATTTTGGAAGGGAAACAGCAAATTTTCAAGTTTAGGTATATCTCAGATTTGCTAATAGCATATGGAACTTCAGGAACTGAATTTTGCAAAGAAGTAGAGACATTAAGTTCCTTCAAACACTGGAAATAATATTTTACAATGAAAATTATTAAGCAATGCTTATGTATTCTTGCCCTATCTCTTGAACTCTTTCCTAAAGTCTACAGTTCTTGAATTCCAGAAACTCAGATGTGGAGCTAAGTGGACCTTTATTGTGGCCCAACATGATCTTTGTGATGAACCACTTGGCTCTTTTTTCCTGCATGAGGCAGAATATGCATATACATACAAAAGTTTAACCTGTCTCAATGTTTTTGGATCTTCTTCTAATTTGTAAAGAATTCAGAATGTGTGTTCTAAGAAGTGTTGTTGTATTTGCGTTTTTCAAACACAATCACATGAGAAAAAAAATGGAATCTTCCAAATTTTCCTAAAACTCAAATATTTCAATGTAAGAAATAATTTAACAAATTGATTTGCATCCTTACTTTGCATTATTGGAAACCAGCTCCATACTCAAAACAGGCTGTAGGTAATAGAGGCTTCGGCGTGTTGGTCATTTGAGGTTTATATAAAGGTTAAAAGCACTGATGCGACAATAGAACTCTCTTGATATTCATGCAATGGAGTCCTCGCCCTATGTGCCCCTATGAGTTATGTTGATTACACTGGTACCCCAGTCATGGCCCTTCAGGTTGAATCCTTTCTGAACTAACTACAGGTAAGCACTGTTTATGAGGCTGTTCTAATGGTCTTGTTATAAAGGAAGGAACAAATTCAAATTAGAATAATGAGCATAATTCACACAATGTAACTTTTTTTTTTAAACACCTGTTGGTCAATCAGCTGGGTTTTGTGCTACAGTAAAA
Organism: Pygoscelis adeliae; assembly: GCF_000699105.1. NCBI lineage: Eukaryota > Metazoa > Chordata > Aves > Sphenisciformes > Spheniscidae > Pygoscelis > Pygoscelis adeliae. The sequence goes on from NW_008825114.1 coordinate 5,150,780, forward strand.
CAAATAAAAGATTACTAAATGGTAGATAAAATTTTAGGCATGCGTTTTTACCGTCGTTTTGCAAGCTAAAGGTTATGCTGGATGTTGAAACTATTTTAGTCGCTGGTCACTAGCACATCTTTGGGTTTTGAGTGACTATTAATGTGAAATACATCTCAAAACTCACTCTTGACAACTATGACACTGTTCACTTTTTGTTATGTGAACAGACATTGGATTGGTGTGGGGGGAGTTGCTTTTATCCTTTTTCGCTCCTGAATGTGGGTTGTAAATCAGAGAGACTTTACTTAGCACCAACAGATATCGCTTCCTGCAATTTTCATCCATCCTATAAGTGACTGAATTGGGAAACAAGAATGAAAAAGACATATTTCTGGGAAGCGAATGGACAAAGTAAGATAGATAGCTCAATGACTCTGTATAGTCAAATATTCCATTTCCTTGGTTAATTAAGACTAGAAGTTTCTTTGTGTAAACTGTAAGTTTACAATTTTCCTCCTGTAAAGGAATTCCAGTAAATCATTCTGGATAGTTTGAATGTTCACAAAATGTAAGTAATGCTAGTACTTTGTTTTACTCTTCTTTTGGCAGCATTATCCCTAGATATATGTAATGGTTTTTGCGCTCTCGCACAGTCTAGATCAAACACCTGCTCCCAGGTTTACTCTCACCTCCCAAGGCTGTCAGTTGACACATAAATATACAGACCCATGAAAAGAGCATATTTTGCCCTTACTGCAGGCAAATGTTCTTGAATCATAATGCTGTAGGAACAAATTGAAGAATTTCTGTCAGAGTAGTATTTCACATGTAAAAGTTCCATAAAGTTTCTGCGTAGCTTGGTTCTCATGACTCTAAACAATTTTTGCATAGTAGAAAATTAAAATCAGTGTTTGCATTATGACATATCAGACTCCCCATCCTAATTTATGACAGTGTCTTCCTATATTTTCTGTATGGGCTTTTTACTAAAGTATGCGTAATGTGCATGTGCATTCTACGCTGATTTTACAGAGTAGAATTTTTACCCTTTTGAAGATTCACGAACAGAAAGTACAATTCAGTTTTGCTTACCTAGAAAACCTTTCTATGTTGATCTGCTGTCCTTCTCAAGCTTCTTTCTTTTCTGAGGGGAAGAAAACAGCTTCTTCTGCTGTCCCATTTTCCTTGCAAGGATTATTAGGCTATTTGGCTTAAGCTTTGGGTAATAAAAAGTTCCCTGGCACTACTTTGACCCAGTGTCTTTAAAACTCACTCACTTTGGTTACTGTAATAAGCAACACTACTGTCCCTTTTTAAAGACCCTGATAAAGACCATGCAAAGCTTGCTTAGCAGTCTTGTTCTGTCTGATTTTCTTCTTAATTTGGCTTGCCAGTCTTTAACAGTCTTCCATGACTCTGGAGGAAGACATTTCAAAAGGCAATAGTTAACCTCCTGGACTCGGAGGAAGGCTTCCCTGACTGCAGCAGCTCCTGGACTAGCCCCCTGATATCTGTTCACACCAGCAACAGTATGCATTAGGAGATTGTGGTTGGTTCTGCTTATTTCTCCAAAGAGTCATCCTACTGTGGTCTTACAACCTGTAATCCTTGGGAAGGAGTCAGTTTCCTCAATGGGTTATTCCTTCTTATGTATTCAGCTCTATTAGAAATGAGATTCTCTGCTTGGTTTTATTTTCCAGATAAAATTCCCTGGGACAAATGGAAAAAAAGTCTTATTGTTTGTTTGGATGTTTATTTTAGACTGCCATGAGCCTGCTCTCTTAATTCCTTTTATCTGTATGCAGAGGAGTGTAGGAGTCTCCTGCTGGCCCTACCTGTGAATGCTGAAAGCTGCTGCTGAGCAACAGCTGACTTACGGGATGTGTATTACTCCGGGGACAGTGGTTTGCTAGAGGACTAACTAGAGTCCTCTGGCAATGGTTAACCTAGGGTCGGCAACTCTTGAGGGAAGGAGCCCTTTAAACTGATAAGTGCGGAGAGAAAGTTTATGCTATAGTTCAGGCTATCTTTCTAAACTACCTTTTCTTTAATGCATTGAGACCCAAGTGTGCATGTATATATGTACCTTAGATTTGGAGCTGTGTGGGGGCTCCTGATGGTATCTTTAGAACTGCTGACAATTAAAAATGATGAGTACTAGGAAATTTTGTTCTAGTAAGAAGGTATAGTTTGCAGAAGCCCTGTTTATATGCAGATGGTACGAGCATTTCGCTTGTTCTAGTAACTTGATAAGTAAGCAACTGTTACAGAGAATTTCTTGCTGATGCCTAGCTATAATCTAAAAGAAATCAGAAGTAATTCCTTTGGCAAAACTGATTCTATAGCACAGGTTTTTTTATGCTACCTGTTCCTATATTGCAAATGGGTGAGTATTACAAAAATAACTGAATAATGGAGGAGTAATCAAAAGTATTATATTGTCATAAAATAGAATTCAGAATATTGTATGATACTGGAAGGAGCAGATGCTATAATTGTGGGTCAAGGTCAGTACCTTTAAAAATGTATGCAATACCAGCATAAACTATTAGCTGGATAGATTTGATCTCTCTTGATTTCTTACCATCCTTGTTTTAATATTGCCAAGTGAGACTGTGGCAATCGTAGTTGGAGGATATAAATGAATGTTTTATGGTACATAAAATAGGATGCTGTGTGCTTTCCTGCTCCTCTTGGTGCCTTTTGTGTATATATATATGTTACAAGGAAGAAGAATGACTTCCATAAAGTTATTGATAGTAAACAAAGTACTTTGAGGTTGTTCTCGGGATGTGAAAACAGAGACATGATTCTACTTCTGACCTGCCATATTAGAAGATATTGACAGTCTTCTAGGAAGTGCCAGTAGACTCCTGCTAATTTAGGGTGCTGACTCCTGTTAATTCAAGGAGTCAATGGCTTCTCCTTGGCTAGGAAGGAGTTGGAAGTTGTTCTCTGACCATGTAATCTAGAGCATCTAGACTGTTGCTGGCCTGGACTGTTTCTTGTCAACAGAGTAAACTTTAAAAGTATTTTGGAGTACGTTATATTGTCAGAAGGTCTCTTTGGGTTTTCAATTTGTTTTGGAACCAGATTAAAAAATGCTTATTGTTGAAAAAGAATTACTGAAGAAATAGAGTCAAATTCTACCAGATATACTTACAAGCTGCATAACCTCTCTATGCAGAAGGCTCAAGGCCATAAGACAATTTCAGGTCTGCATAAAGGTGAAAAGCAATACACCAGTTTCTAGACTTTGTATGGCTTCAAGTCACTTTTCTCCCATCAGATGGGCTATCATTTGAACTTAGCAAAGCTGCTAGAAAATACAACATTTGAGTATAAATCAGAGCAAGGCGTTTTTCAGGAAGGAGTCATAAATTCTGGATTTTTTTCAGTCCACTGGTTTTATTACTCTTTCAAGCACATTGCAAAACCAGTCTTTTTTACCTCCCTCTTTAAGAAATGGTCCTGAGCAGAAAAGTGTGTGTGGGAGCTGAATACATATTTTAAATAAGATTTTCAGTTCATCTAATGCATATAGGATTAGTGTATTTGTTCTTAAAATTAGAAATAGCAATCATGTAAGTCACTCATAGTTATGTAACCTCTGTTATCGGCAAATTTGGTAGGGTGTTACTGTAAATTTTCAGGGTACATTTTTCAGTTATATAGTCTTCTTTAGGACTCTAGAAACCTTGACTATAAACTAACCAGGACTGAAAAGACTTTCCCAGTGCCATCAGAAAAGAGTTGTTTGCCATGTTTTGAGAATGTTTTATACCTTTTCAGCTTAAAAAAACCAAACTTATTGAAATGAACCTGTGTAAAGAATGCATCTAGATACAGGCCAAGTGTTAATTGCAATTTCAATATTGCAAGCTTTTAGAAGTGGCTCGCTGTGTTAGCATTACCGTTGCAGATATGAGTTTAGACTTTGAGTTTAATGAAACTTAATAAAGTTTAACTGAGTGGTTACTTGTTTTCTTTTCATCTGGATTGCTGATTAGGTATTCCTAGTAATGAAACTCCTTTGCCTAAGGTTATTCATATAAACAGCTAGAAGATGTTTTATGCAAATTTTCAGAGACAATTCTGAGCAATTTTTTTATTGCTTTTAAAATACATTGAAATTTAGTCAGGTTTTATTTCTATTTTTAGTTTTTTCATCAATTTATTAATGGTTAAGAGCTTATTTACAGAATTCTAGAGTTTCAACACCCTGCAAGGTTTTACCTACTCCACATATCAATATAAAAGATTGTGTAAGTTGTCAGAATACTTCACAGTATTTGTTAAACATTTGCAAAAAGGTCATGTCTGGTATTTCTCTATTGTTTTAAATTATATCCTAGGAACTTCCTTTTTTGAAAGTTGAATTAAATAGTACAATGAATACACAGCATGAATGTGACAGAGACTTTAAAATGCAGTAGTAGCCTTTGTCTTTGTCAAGAAAAAGGTGCAAAGATGTGAATTTATCATGAGCTGGAACTGATCGATTTATACTCATACTCAGGTTTGTTTCTCTTTCCTCTTGACCTGCATATTTCCATTGTATTCAAATCCCATCATTCGATCTTGAATTATGGTTCAAAGGTCTGTCTTCTCTGAGTCTATAGAGCAAACCCTTTTATCCAAAGAAAAGTTTTTTGTTTTGCTATTATGATTGCTGTAGACTTTATTTTGAGTTCTACATTGCTGTGTATATTCAATTTAGAACCTTAATCGCTTTTTTTGTCTAAGTTAGGTTTTTCCATAGGCGGCTTTGTTTTTTTTTTTCTCCTGGTTCATCAACCTTAACTGCAGGACTGCATATTTTCTCCTTGTTCATTCCTTACTTGTTTAGTTTTTTCTTTTGTTGATGTTGCATATGATTTACTTAGCAGCACTTTGGTACGAACATACATCACATTCTTCCTTTTGTACAGGTGTATCATCTCTCAATGAACTTCAGTTTCTAGCTCTTCCCTGTACAAATGGAGCTTAAAATCCATTTCTTGTAAGATGCTTAGAAGGTTGAGGTTTTTTAATTGTGTAATAGCAGACATAATAGTGAGATCATGTTTCTGAGATGCTGACTGAAAATAACACACAAACTTAAATACCATAGTATTTAAAAATTTCAATTTTACAAAGGCAGAAAATCAGTTTTCCTCGAAAAATGCTGATTTGTAAATTTCATATGCTATATATTTTATTTGCTTGCTCAAGCAAAAACATACATAGTATGAAAAAGAGAACTAGAAAGCGCCCTGCTTGCCAATTGATATATTGTCATTAGGAGACTTGTGAAAGGGTAAACTGAAAGCATTCTCCATGTTCTATGTTACTTCTTTACAAAGCAGACAGTTGACTGTTTCCAAATCTTTGTAGATTTGTTCTTCTCCTGCAGTTCCTAAATACACTTATTGCTGAATTTCCCTGCTGGGCAAGAGTTGTGCTCAAATACTTGTGCCACTCAGTATTATAATCTGAAACAGGAAGGATAATTAACCTAATCCGCAATGTAAACTTATAATTTCTTTCACTTTTTTTAGAAACTACTGGATTTATCAGGAGAAAAATTATTTGGTACCAGATACAAAAAGTTTCAAATATGCTGTTATTTTTTCTCTTGTTTTTAAGTCCAGCTTGTAGTTGTATGTAATTGTAGAATGTGAAATTTGTGGAGCAGTCCTAAAAAAAATTGCTAGAAGCATAGTTAAATGGAGATTAACATAAGGCATCTAAAATATACATCATCCTCAAAATTGCCTACTCTTGAAACATCTTCAACTCCTAGCATTTCTACCATCAAAAGATGGAGGAGGCATGTACTAATGTTCAAAGATTTCTTTTCAATATCCGTGCCTCAAGACTACAATCAGCTAGAAACACTTTACACAGAAACTACCTTTCCACTGCAGAAATATCTTCAAAGATTCCATCTCTCAGCTTCAGTTTATGTCTCGGATCTTTTCAGATGACATAAACACGATGCCCTTTGCTCAGCGCTTGCTGAATCAAACACAAGTTTTTCAATGCACAGAGAAATCCCCTTTCAGTTAGGATCAAAACAGGGAGCATTTTTTCTTTCTATTGTTTGATGTGTTAATTGAAACTGAACGATGCAAAAACCAATGTAGTAAATCCAGTAAGCATATGCTTAAGATAATTACAGCAAATATTAGCTGCTTCTGCTAAAATAGTGTTGGAAGCTCTTATTCACAGTACCTGAACTTTGACACTGCTGTTCTGACTTTCTAGTTCCAGTAGGTTAGTATTCTCTATTACCACACACAGAGTTTATTTTTGATCCTTTGAGTTGAAGGATTGCAGAGGCAATCCTTCTTTCACCCTCAGTAAGTGAGGGAAGCATCTTATGTCACTAGAATCCGTGCAACTGGATCACAGGTCTCTTCAAGTACCTAATCTGCTTCGTAAAAGAGTTGAACATGGATAATTTAAAAGACTGGTGGGACAGACGTAGTCTGTTAAAGGCAATCCCCCTTTTGGGGAAAAAACACACACAGATGTTTGTCTTCAGACCCACTCAAAATATTTTTTGGAAAGGGAGGGAGTTTCATAAAGATAAATCAGTTCTTACCTATTAGGTTGTCACATCTGTGTGATGGGACACTGAGGGAGATAACGGTGTAAATGAAAGGCTGGAAAGCAAATATCTCCCCCACCCTGGCTTTTTACCACTACGTTCTTTCAGGTTGAGTCGTTTCCTTCAGTGTTGCATTACACTTCAGCAGTTTTCTGTAACTTCTTCAGTTACCTTGAATTCCTCGGAGTCCCTTCTTGCTCCTTAGACAGTTCTTACTTGACCCGTCTTTGCTTCTTCCAGCTGATCATGTTCACTTGTTCTTGGGGAACGTAGCAATCATACAGTCTCTGTGAAGAATTGTACTCTTCAAGAAGACCACATTACACGCTTTCCTCCTTTTGTTGAGCTGTACTCTTGTAACAAAATATGCAGGCTGCAGTACTTGTGTGGTGAATTTTAGAGACCTGAACTAGATGTGTATTTTTTGTTACAATTCATATACAGTTTTTTTTTTTTTTACAAGTTCCAGCTAGAGTAACGTGTCAAAAATATTCAAATGTGTCAGAGCACATTTTACTGCTGAGTTGGGAGCAAACAGAAAAGGAAGAGCTACTTGCTCCTGTATGTGGTTCTTCACATTGCAATTTTTGCTCTGTTTTTTGCCTTGAAATGTGAAGAGGCTTATGAGTGATAGTAAAAAAACACTTGACTGCACATAGTCATGATAAAAAGCCACAATTACTTGTACGTTCCTTTTTCATCTTCTGATTTTGTATAATGAATGTAATATGTATGAAGACCATACAGATTATATATTTTTATTTTTCTCTGTTAGCACTATATTTGCCATAAAAATTCTGTCAAAAATAAAGCTTGAAGGTTTTGTTGTATTACGTTTGTTTTTCAGAAAGAAAAGATTGAATAGAAATCAGTATAGAATCTGTTCCCAAATGAGTTAAATACTTCAAAATTTGCTCAGTGCTAACTGTGTTGGCCTTGAGTGGCCCAGTCTGTGCATTCAAATCTTAGAAGTTTGTGAACTGAAGATTGTCAGGCTTCAGAGATCAGAAAAAAATGAAAGAAACCAAGAAACCAACTAACTAACTATCTAAGTAATTAGGATAGGATAGATTGAGAGTAATTGGTTCAAAAAGGGAGACTATACCTGCGTAAGCTTCCCCAGACTGAAAAAAATTTAAGTGCAGGATGCAGCTAGGAGTCTCTCCAGTGGAATGCAATTTATTCAATTTGTTTTAGTGTGACATGTATTATTATCTACATATAAGACATGTTTTGTATGTGCTGTTGCAAAGAGCATAAATCTTGGGAAAGGAGAACATCCTGTTTGCAAGGAGGAATCTAATCTCTTAGATGAGACCATGAATGAGATGAGCCCCGCTGTCTAGCTGATATAACAATGTCCTCTTGCACCAAGAATGCTCCTGCAGTAAAGGGACTCTTCTTAAGGGTAGGAGGAAGCGGTTGTTGGTAGTGGGAGGTCACAAAAGATAAGGAAAGCTGTTTTAAAATATTGTCAATGGTAGTTGACTGGCATATTAAGCAACAGAACAACTATATAATTTACAAATACTTCTGTGCTAGAAGCCAAAAAAATAAGATGTGGAGCTAGACTGCTTGGCATCAGATGACAGTCCTGACACACTAGGCATCTCAATGACCTGGAGGAAGGAGGGTAATCTGTGGGATACAGTGTTGCCTGGGTACTAGCTTTGCAGGAATGACAGAGTAGGATTACTTGGTGAGAGAGTGGCGCTGTACGAAAAGGATTATTTAAGTGTAATATCGGACAGCTATTACAGAAAAAGGGAGCACTGTGTAATGCTTTTGTATAGAAGTCCTATATTTTAATAATAAATAAGTAGCAGTGAGATTGTACTGCTGATCTTTTCATCAGGATGCTGACGGTCATGCAGAAATGCGAAGCAGAATTTGATGGGTTGTGAAGGACAGGTTGTAATCATGGAAGGCTGCAGCTATCCATATAGAGTCTGCATCATTATCTTGCCAAGACAAGAGTAGAGATACAAATTTTGTGTGGAATAAGTAACTTTTCTAGAACAATCAGTCTTAGAAACCAAAAGGAAAAATACTGTTCTGGATTTTATATTGAGTGGTATACAGAACTCTGTTCAAGAAAGCATTAGAGAGAAAGCCTCTCTGTAATAGTTACCTCAATACAATGAGAAGGACAGAATTGTGCAGCTTGGAAGGAACATCTGGAAGCAGTCTTGTCCAACCTGCTGCTCAGATCAGTGACAGTTTGGGACGTTTGCTTAGGATCTTGTCAAGTTTTGACAAAGGAGGGAGGAGATGGAGACCAAGGATGGAGATTTCAGAATGTTTCTGGGCAACTGTTCCAGGGTCTGACCAGCCTAATGAGCAATTTCTTTTTATATCTAGTTGAAATTTGGTGTATTCTGGCTTGTGTCCATTGGCTTTCATACCATCCACTGAGCTCCTCTGGGAAAAGTCAAACTCCGTCTTTCTGACACCCTTGCATTAGGTAGACAGCAATAAAATCTTCCCTTTTCCTAGGGCTGAATAAAGCCAGGTCTTTCACCCTGTCGTCATAAATCATGTGCCCAACCCCTAACCATTGTGGTACCCCTTTCCTAGACTTAATCCAATAGGTCAGTGCCTTTCTTGGAGGAGCCCAAAACTAGACACAGCCACACATGCAGTCTCAGAAGTGCTGAATAGAGTCAGTTTTGTAAACCAACTGACTATACTCTTGTCTGTAGAGCTAGTATGTTGTTAGCCTTTGCCACAAAGGCATGTCACTTCCTAATGCTCAACTTGTTGCTCAGAAGGACACCACTTTTTCTGCAAAGTTGCTTTCTAGCCAGTTGGTCTTCTAGAATGTCCTGTTGTGAGGGGTTATTCTGGCAGGACTTTGCCTTTGGTGAACTTCATCAAGTTCCCATCAGCCCACTTTTTCTGCCTATGAGGTCTCTGCACAGCGGTCCAGTCCTCTAGTGAGTGTATCAGTTGCTCCCCTCAGTTTTATATCATCTGTGAACTTGCTGAGAGGCACTCTAACCAATCTTTGAGGTTGTTAATAAAGACATTAAACAGTATGGATCTGGTATGGATGATCTCTGGTATGGATCCCTGAGGGATGCTTTTAATGGCTAGCTGCCAGTTGGACTCCACACCATGGATCATCACCCTTTGAGCCTAACAGTGCAGCCAATTTCCCAGCCACATTATCTACTTTTCAATTCAGATCTCAACTATTTGGCAGTAAGGAGGTGGGAGACCATCTCAAATGCCTTGCCAAATTCAAGGTGTATACCATAGCCTACTCTCTCTTTAGTCTTACAGCCTGTCATCTCCTTACAGAGATGATCAGGTTGGTAAAGCAAAATTGTTCCTTGGTAAATCCATGCTAGCTGTTTCCAATCACCTTCTTGTCCATTAGGTGGCTGGACATGATTTCCAGGATGATTTGCTCTGTAACTTTCATAGGAAAAGAGGTAAGGCCTGTATTTTCCCACATCTCATCCTTTATGAAGATGGGTTCATGTGATGTTTGCCTCTTTTTTTTTTTTTTTTTTTTTTTAAATTAGATTTAAATAGTAGCAGAAGAGAGTGGACCAACTCAATTGGCCTGGGGATATTAACTTTTCAGAAAGGGAACCACATAAAAATGAAGCAACTAGTCAAAAAACCTCCAACCCCCCCCCTCAAAGTCTAGAACAAGCAGTACAGAAAGCCTATGAACAGTTGGAGACTGTTAAGAAAGGTACTGTAGCTGAAACCCAGCTGAAATATGTGCTACAATTTAAAAAATGAAATTAAAAAAACCCAAACCAACCCCCACCCCAAAATAGTCTTAAAAAGCTCTCTTTAAAGACTCAGTGGGGAAGTTTTTGTGGCCCTTGCAGAGAAAAGGTTAGCATTTAAAACTTAAGCTTGCATTGGTGAGAACAGGTAAGCTAATAATGACAGGACAAATGCAAGTGGAAAGTTGAGAAGGCTAAAGAAGCTCTTGAAGAGTGGTTTTCAAAAATGCTTAAGCTGTGATAGTAAAATCTTGCTTAAATAAAGTGAAAAAGAAGCCAGTTAGGAAATTTGTAGGTTTGCTTAATGATAATGGTGTAAAAGGATACGCTGGGTTTACAAGGCCATAAAAGAACAGCTCAATGAATCTTTGCATCAATCTTCCCTGCTGAAGATGCTAAGAAGATGCCAAAACCTCATGTATTCTTTGTTACAGATAGATCAAATATGTTAGATCTGTTTGAAGTAACTGTACAGCAATTATGAGGTCAAGTAGATAAGTTATTTGTTAATATCTTGATGTTAATATCTTCACACCCCAAGGGGTATGAAGAAACTGAAGTATGAAATTACTGAACTGTAACCTCATTGTAAACAGCCACTGTGCCTCCCATCCATAAAATGGGCTCCAGAGGGAGCTGCAGGCCAGTGAGCCTGACTGCTTCCATACTTGGGAAGATGGCAGTCTGTCTTTAGGAAAAAGAGGAAAGGAAAAAAAAAAAAAAGAAAAAACAGAGAGAGAGAGAGATCACTGAGCACAAATCAACACAGTTTTGTTGGGGAAGCATCAGTGTGGCTTCTGTGAAGGGAAATCCTGCTTCATTAACCTGCTGGAATTGCAGAAGGGTGACAATAACCATCTGGCTAAAATCTGATCTATATTTTCCAATTGCATTTGACAAGGGTCCACATGAAAGGTTATAAAGAAATTCCATTCCTGCAGGATTGGAGGAAAGGTCCTTTTAGCAACAGGGAACCAGTTAAAGCAGAGGAAACAAAGGGTAGTGCTTATGTGCCACTTTCAGGATGGAAAAATGGAGTCAGACTGCAGAAACTGTTAGGCCTGTGCTCTTCCCTGGGTAGCATCTGCTTTTGCCTCTGCTGCAGACAGAGCACTGGTGATGGATGGACCCAGCACTGGTCTAACCCATTTGGGCATTTCTAGCATTCATGCAAGCCAGTTATTGACTTGTATGGGTTGGATCTTGTATTACCCATTGTAATTCCTTGTCTAGGCTTGCCTGAAGTATTTCCAGCTTACATATATCATAACTTCAGTTGGAGACTATTTCACAGACAAATGAATTTATTTGGAAGTGCTTCAGATATTCAGACTGTAAACCTAACCCTTTACTTATTTCATATCTTTTATTTACTTCTGCATGTCTTTCATCACCCTAAAAAAATTCTTTATGTAAAAGTTAACTTTTTTAAAAAATCTTGTACAATTATCATTGTATCCTTGTCCCTTAGTGTGTAGGGAGGCAGGATGTATGTATATATGCATGTAAACGTGTGTTCATTTAAATAATGCTTTTAAAGTTGAAAAATAACATGTTCAGAAGATAGAGATTCAAACAGGAAGGATTCTAAAGTCTCATTAATTCACTCCCTTGCATTCATGTAATGTTGAATACACTCTTTAGTTACATAGACAGAGAATGTTTTTTCAAGGAAGCATGTTGCCATTCAGTACAAAAAAGAGAACATGCTATGAGGAGTTAGGACTATGGAGGTAAAGGGCACTGTAGTCTGTGTTGTAGAAATTGATGATGACTGAGGCATGGAGAATGAAAAAAGAGCAAAGAAAGTCAACCTGTGAAGGCAGCTGAATGATCCTGAAAATAGCTGGAGTCTTATGTTACTTTAACTTTTCACGTTTCTCATTTTCTTTGTGCTTCATGTGAGACTGTGGGATGTGAATTGCAATGTTTAGAGTTACAGCTGAGTGAGAGATGCATTAAATATATAATATCCTTTAAAATACTGTGTATACTGAAAGACTTTTTTTTTTCAACCCATTCCTTAAGTTAGCAGATATTTTGGCTGGATTTTCTTTGTGCCTTATCTCAGAGGGATTTTGTAAAGCATAAATTTCTTGTGAAGCAGTTAGGTGCTGCTGTTCAGAGTACAGCAGAAAAGGCTGTGAGGAAATTAGCAATCCAACCTTCAGAACGGAGCTAGAATAATGTGTATTGTATAGGATGAGGTTATATTTTAAGCAAAATCTGCATATTAAATGACTGCCCTCTGTTCTGTGTGCTGTAGAATCCTAGGCTAAAATAGGTGGGGATCTTATTGCTAAAATAGTGCACAACTATATAATTAAAGATTGTGTCAGAAAACACAAGTATAAATGAACCATTTAAATTAATGTCTTTCATTCTAGCATTTCCCAATTTGACTTTGAAACTTTAGCATTGGTATTCTGGCAATTTTATTTGTATGTAATTTTAATAAAATGAAAAAACAGTAATTCAGGTATTTTGTTGTATGAACCTTAACTGGTTGATATTACAGAATAAACTATAGTAGTAATATAGTAGTAGATCAGGGCTGGAAAAGGGGAGGCGAGATTTTGTTAATAAGTTCTAAATAGTTGCTGGAAAAAGAGGAATGGTAAGATATATCTGCACAAGGTTGGCTGGTGGTTTCCTGTGAAACTGCATACTTATTCCCCTCTTAACAGGATTCTACCTCCTACCAGTCTCCTTTTCATCTTGAGCATTTCCTTACCTAAAAAGGACCGGCTGAAACTTCTTAGTGTATGTTACAACCAACATTATATCTGAATTTTGTATATTCAGATTTATAAATTTTAATCAGCTGTTATACAAACGATTCTTTATGTTTGAAGTATGCTAATTGTTGTCAAATTAGAACTAATTCCTGGGTGTTCACAACTTTTTCCCCAGTAATATATTGATATGGTTTTGGTTTAATTTTTTTAATGGTTTTAGTGGTGTCTATGTGATTGTTCTGTGGTTCTTACTTTTTTATTTCCCCTTTTGTAGACTGAATCTTGAAGAAGAACTGGATCAGATGAAAGTACACCAATCTGTGGGTAAGTTCACAATACAGGAGTTTAACTAGGTTTACAACAAAAAAGGAAAGTTATAGTACTTTTTATGTGTATATGTATTCTGTTAGAAATATTAAATTTAAGGTTATTTTCTCTCCAAAGGTTAATTTCTTTTTCTTGAATGTGTATTTTGTAAGCATAAGACTGTACATATTCTTATTTCAAGGTATGTTTACCCTTAAGTTCTCCACGTGCCTATTAAATCAATGACAATTTTTATATACAGATATGTTTGCAACTTATGTGTATATACTACATACAAGATTAATTATGTTTAAAATATCTATGTATATGTTTATAAATATATATGTGTAAAATTTAAAACGTTTATATGTTTGTGAAGCTTTGTCCAGAATGTGAAATGGTTTTTGCAGTATTGAAATGCAGTGATACAGAAATTCCATGCTCATTCAGACTTCTTTTTTAATACTAGTCTCACAAAGTATGTGAATTTGAAAGTAAATAAAAATGGTGGAACTCTTATAAGAATTGATCATTAATATCTTCTTTTATACCTTTACAATCTTTACAATAGTTGATGGTTCTGTGAAGATGGGTCTTTGTCAATCAGATGGGTAATATATTACCATTGCCTCTCCATCACTCTTCTGATTCTTTGTATTATTTTCTGTTCTTGAATGGTCTGGGAGAAGTATTCAAGAATGCATAGTTACAGTCCAGCTGGGTGTCACGTCTGTGGTGAATTCTTTATGCACAGTATTGTGCAAAGGAAAGGAGTAGGAGACTTGGAGAAGTACTCTGCATGTTCTTAGCAATAAAGCCTTACCATTCTTTATCCCAATTTTCTGCTGTTGGTTGTTTTCTTTTTTTGTGATAATGCTGGCCACTTGAATGAAAAAATAAAGATTTTTTTTTTCCTTTATTTTAAATTTGTTTTATAGTATCTATAAAATTAAAACTAAGTGGAAATATCCAGATGCTGAAGACTGAAAGTTACTGTTTTCTTTTGTGTTACTTCTTATGTGTTACTTTCATAGCTCCAGATAGAGCTGAAGGGAACTAGTGAAGGTTTCAAATACTGACTTTAAAAATCACTTCCTTGTTTTTGCCAATTTAGTCAGTCTTTGCACAGAGAGAAATGGAAAGGCAATCAGCGGTGAGAAGGAGTTGAGGGCCTGCTGAGCAATAACCATGCGTTTCCAAAAAACAGTCAGATCCCTGAAACTGCCAGTTCTTGACATGTTTAGTGCTTTAACAATTAGTCTTTTATTCATTCTTTTTTTGTTATCTTTTCAGGTTAAAACACATCTTCTTTTAAAAGTGTGTGGGTGGATACACAATTCTAGTTTGGTTATTGGGATGATGATTAATTGTTGTTATATTGGGACTGATAAAAAGGGTTAAATTACTAGTGAAGTGTTTTAGGCAAATTTTATTTACCTTTTCCAGTATTTGTTGTTATAGGTATCGTTTAGATGAACGGGAAATTTTTTATAAGATACAAAATCAAGTCCAAAGATATGTATTAAGCCGCACTTTTTGTTAGCACATGACTGAGCTGATTCCAGCCATTTTCAAACTTTTACCAATTGAAATATAAAAAAAATAGTTGCTCATCCAGTCTATAAAAAGTAATTTCCTTGTTGTTCCCCTTGTAAATCCTACGGTGTTGCAGTGTGGTGGACACTTTTATCAATTGGTTGACATTTTCTAGAAGACTACACCATAGCGACTGGAGCTGGATGTCCATCTTTGAGCATAAATGAGTGTATGTGAGCAATCCTTGCTCATGCATTAAGAAAGTGTGTACATCCTCTGCCCTAAAATGGGTATTAAATGCCTTTGTCTTCCCAAATAGAAGTACAACCTCAGGTCTGTTATCTGTAATTTGCTGAGTCCAAACTTGATATAGTCTAAATATACTTTGTTCACAGTCTTAGTAAGTATGTTTTCTTTTCTAAAAGGAAACCTGACATGAAGTTACTCAGCTTATCAATAATGTTGGAATTTACTTTCACCTTAGCAGGTACCTGTTTCCATCAAGCATTCTAACATCAAGGGATAAATTCTGAAAAAAGTGGCTGAGCCTAGCTGTATTGAAAAAGATAGGCTCTATCCTCTTGCTTGATTAGATATCAGTTGTGTTTGTCAGGAGTAAATACTGGATAACTTTGTTGCTCTTCCATATCATTTTTCAAACCCTGCTGGTCAAAGATGAAGGAGGTCAGGGGAAAAGGAAACTCTGCTCCTGCCGTTCGCGATTTCTTTCCATTCTGATTCAGTTGTCCAAGGTGTCCCTTTCGCCATTGCCAATTATTTTCCAGTACTCATCAAATCCAAATTCACTATTCATGCTATTCATATCATTATGTGTGTACGAATGTAAAGAATATGTTGGCAGGCACTCATGCCATTTCCTCCAAAAGCAGGAAAGTGGGTCCATCTAATTCTATCCAGAAAAATAGCAAGTGCCTTATTAAAAGGAGGTAAACTGTTGGCCCCCTATTTCTTCAAGGAGGCAGTTTGAAGGCTTCTTTCATTTGACACTTCTGAATCTACCGTCTCCCCAGCTCATGTGTGAGAGTGGTGTTCCCTTCTTCTGGTCTTCACAGTGGTTTTTCCCACCAGCTGTTTCAGATTTAGCACATTTTTGGGAGCATGGGTGGCTACCACCAGAGTCAGTAACACAGTGGCTTTCTCCATCACAGCACCTCCTGTATGTCAGGGGAATCCTTCACCTGGTGCATACTGGAGGCAAAAATCTCATTCTTTTGATGGTTCATCTACATACTCTATGAGTGACTAATACGCAGCTGGGTTTTTTTGAAACCAATAGTTTTTTCTCTGTGTAAAAAGCCTTTCTGCAAATACTAGTAGTGAACTGTAGTATCATAGTTCAAGTACCATTTTGGCAGCAGTGTTAGAACTAAGTCATCATCAGATTTGGTGACTGTTAATTAGGAATTAAGTGTTACGTTCTTAAGCTGGCAGTTAACTATGTTTTCTCAGTGGGATGTAAGTATACTTCTGTAAGACCACAGTAATCTGATGACTGAAGATAGTGGGGTTTATGACTTGTGGGTCTATTCCTTGAGGGAGAACTTGGTATTTTTTTATGTAGGAGTATGATGGGTAGAGCATATGTCTTGCTGAGTAGCCTGATATGATGAATCTTTCAGCTATCATAGACAGACAGTTATAGGCAATGCTGTTCCATTGCCTCCCTAACCAATTCCTGTGAACAATTACCTAACGATTAGAAGGCAGGGGGGGATAAGGGGGCTGAATAGGCCATTTATTTTCTGCTCGATAGAATGGGTTATGCATCAGTGACCTTTGGCTTTTATTTAATTTATGTTGCTTATGATTTCTGTGATAATACTGAACATGTATAATCTTTTCTATCTATTTGGCAGTAGTATTCTTTATTCTCTGCATATAATATGTTTATTTATAGATAGAGTTTCAAATTGTATTTTAATACATCCACATAATAAACATAACACCTTGTGTGCTTTGATCAGTTTCTTTGACTATGGGAAATAATTTTTCTTTTCAGTGGATTACAGTAAATGCTGATATAAAAGCTGCAGCAAACATTCAAATGAGTGAATATTTAGAAAAAGATGAAAAGCATGTTCATATTATCTTTGTGTGTTACTTAAAGAATGTTGTAAATGTATGCAGTACCACTGTGCTGGGGGACTGTAGTCTGAAATAACATGGGAACTAACATATTAATATCAAGGTAAAGGTACATATTCCCCAGATGCATAGTTTTACCTTTTTCAGCTTTTATTATCTTTAGAATAGTGTTCCATTTATTTCATGAATACAGAAGTATTAATTGGCCATGACATGTTCCAAAGACAAAAGAAAGGTCTAATTCACTCTAACAAACTTGTTAGTCACTGTTTATATCAAGAGGATTGTGAATCTACAGAGAGTAACACTGTTTTCTTCTACACTTGCTTTGTTTATAAATCAAAAGTTTTTAAGTGACCTGCAGTGTCTGCTTGTAGTTTGAAATGATACTTCTAAAGCAGACCTCCACCATGTAGCACAGATATTTATCCCTTAAGATAATCCTTTAAGTTAATTTGGGGGGAAGAAGGGCAAGAGAAGAAATGTGAGTATGGTGGTGTTTTTACAGTGTTGGGATTTTTTATTGTTTAACGTAATATTTCATATTCTAAGAAAAAGTCCTTCTGAGGTATGTAATTGCTCATTTCTGTGAGCAGTGGGCAATTTGTGAATACTAAGATCTTGGTTCAAATCTAAACAGAATGTATTTTACTTCTGATTTACCCTACGTGTTAGTACTTCTAAACTTTTTCTTAGCATTCTTCTCTATGAATAGATCTAATTTTTAACTTGTCTTTTTTTGTGGGATTTTTAGCAGCTGAAGTGCATAGCTGTCTGTGAGAGTGATGCTTAGAGTCATGTTCACTCTCATTAATTGTATCAATTTCTAATTGTTATGAATCCACAGTATTACAATGGAATGATTTGTGTGATTTATCTGGTGAAGTACATGATCTTTCACTTAACAAAAAAAGGGGTTTAAAGTTTTCATCCATCCTAATTCTGTTACTGTTTGCTTTGTTCACCAATCACTCTGATCCTCCTAGCAGGGGACAAGACCTAGAGAACAAAACTGGTAGTGACTGTGTAGATAAAAAGGCAATGAATTCTGCTTTTAAGGCATAGAGGGAATAGTCTATAAAAGAATAAAAATCAGAATGAAAGTACAGCGTCTTTAACCTGCAGATCTATTGTACCTTTGAAAAGCTTGTACTCTGAAAAAAACATACTGTGGTGCTACAAAGATTCATAATTATGTGACAGAACTCTTTGAAAAGAGGTCACTCTTTAGAAACTGACCAAAAGGCTTGTCAAGAAAATAGACCACATTATAAATGCGGAAGTAAAGAATGCATTTCGTTAAAATGTCTAGGTATTGTTTTAGTGAAATACCAGGTGTCACAATGTATTTTATTTATTCTCTGATAGAGATATGTTATTTTTTTTTCTGATAGAACCACTTTTTAAACTTAGTGAAGATGATGGGGTCAAGAACAGTACTCCAGAGAGGAATATGAAAGAAGTTTCACGTCAGATGTTACAGAAGGTAAGATACCAACCCCAGCAAACAGATATAAATTTTAATATAAGAATCATATATATATAAGTCAGTACTAATGAATTTAGGCCATGATTTTCCTTTCCTAATTCAAAAATATGGATTTCCAAAATTGTGTCAGAAATGAATTCAAGTGAAGTAGCTGTGAATGTATCATATGAGATAAACATTGTTAATGTCAGAGAAAATTAAAAGAATGTTTAGAGGTATAATGTTAAAAACTAACAAATTATCTAAATTGGAAGTAAGACATGCTTAGCATTTTACCACTTCTAAGTTCAGAAACCTTCATTTTTTTTCTGAGTATTTAACTTTACATGATATCAGGTGTTAATCTCCACAGAGCTTTTGCTACAGAACAAAATTGATGCATAATAGTGATAAATCCACTTTTTGTTGTATTTAAATTCTAGCACAACATTGTATATGCAAATATTTTTTACAGATGTGGGTTTATCACTCTTTTCACAAGATAGTACCGTATGCATTTAGTGTTCTTTGGCTTAGCAAATATGATGAGTATTTAATCTTTACTGCTCAACATTCTACATGTTTTACCTCATACAGTAACAAGATGTTCTTAACTAGTTGGTATTTGTATTGATATTTGTAATATACACAAGTAGTTTAGTATGTTAACAGGTGTTCACTTAAGAGGGCTCACTTGTATTTTACCATATGTTTTGTTTGCCGCAAAGAAAAGACATCCTTCAAACAGTATCATGCCTTTTCTTTGTCATTTTGCAAAACAATATTTGTTTAATTACTTATAAATCTTTAAAAGCATGCTTAAACTGAATAAACACAAATCTATAACTTTGAATGTCAGTTTGGATATGTCTATTTATTTTTTATTTGTGAATTAACTTGTAGAAAGTGTGGTAATTTACAGCAGATGATGTGATTGCATATACTTGTAACACTTGCCATATGGTCAGGCAATGAAGGCTGTCATCTCGTTATTACTGAATGACAAACATCATGTTAAAATAATAACACACAGAATAGGAAGTGCTCACATTCATTTATCTTAAGGTAGAGTGAGTAATTGAAATAATATGAATGCTACCATCTGAAATATCACACAGTTTATGCTTGCTTATCATCTATATTTCAGAACTATAATTTTGTTTGCCAGGTACTACATAATTTTTATCTCTATGGATATACAGAGTTATGATAGTACCTTAGGGATAGGTGTAGAAGCTATTCATTGTTTGTTTCCTTCCAGCTGTCATACATGACTTTAATGCTAGTGAGTGCAAAAGGTTGCTTTAAAGAACTGAGAAAATAATAGCAGAATCTCAGTTTAGGAAGGTGGTTGAAGAAAAGTACTGGTCTAACTCCTTATCTTTGGGGAGGAAAGTAGAAACTATGATTTTAATCATAAAACTTGATTTCACTGAAGCATTTGGAAAAATCCCTTTTGTTTCTAATTTCACCCAATAATTTTATGTAGCCATAAGGCAATCTTTCTTCATTGTGGGAGTGCTATGAATTTCCATAAAGGAAGGTAGCAATGGATAGGCATGTATATTAAAGGTTTGCTATCAAATTCAAAAATTCAGTATCAAATTCACAAATCTACGTGAAGTTTGAGCAGCTCTTGCCCTAATTTACTCTGTACGTTAAGACCTTTCATTTATCTGAATAAAATCTGTAGTACCCACTTCATAAATCATACTATAAGTTTTAAAATAATTTAAATGCATTGGCAAAATGTCCTTGCAGAAACATGTAGCATTTATTGAGAAATACTATGGTTTCAGTATTTTCAATGTCAAAGCAAGTTTTGACATTTCGTATTGCTCCAAAGTGATGGAATTGGCCAGTATTTTACAAGGTGAGTAGCTGAAGTTGGCCACATGCATTCTACTAAGGCTCCTTGAAAAATAGTCTCTTCTACCCATGTCCAGAAAAATCTAGGGCACCTGGCACTGTCCCTAGTGGAAGAGTGGCGATGGAGCTTGTACAAAACCAACCAAAAATATTTCTCCAAAATGACTAAGTGGTTACTGAGCACAAAATTCACTCTCATGGCCTTTACAAGCTTCTGGGGAAATCTCACAGAATAGATGTTCATTTTAGTATCTGCTAAAATTAAAATTGCCCCTTGTTTCTGGAAATTGTGGGGTTTGGTTGTAACTTTAGGCAAATATTCCATAAGAACATTGAGAATTAATTTATTGTTAATGGCCTTGAATATGTTTAAACCTCAAAAGACTTTACAAACAAAGCACATGCATCCTATATAAGTAGAATATGTTTCTTCAAACTATAGACGAGAAGCTTGTAAAGTGGCTTCATTGGCGTAGGATAGATTTTCCCTTTCTGTGAATAGAAAATAAATTTCAGCCTTCGTATTCTGTAGGTGCTGAACTTCTGATAGCTCTTGCCATGATTTGTTTGGGGTTTTTTGGAAGATCAAGTTAATATTTAATTTGTGTATTTACAACACTTGGAAGAACTTGTTGATTTAGATAGCTAGTGCAAAATTGTCTGTATTTCAAAATAGTTTTCCTTCAGAATATGTTTTTTTAAATTCAATTAGTATGTATAACCAAATCAGTAATGAGCTCAAGATGCCTCAGGAAGGTTCATTAGCATACTTAAACTTCTGTGTCACTTTGCCTGGAATTTTAACTTCTTTTACCATCTGCCCTTTGTTCAACAGCTGTATTATTGCAGCTAAAATGTTTTCATCAGCACTACGTTAGAATTATTTTTAAATTAAGGAGTATAGATTGCTTTTGTCCTTGTGCTTAATGTAGTATTATTGTCATATAATAAATACATTTGAAAACATAGGTTTTTTTCCTACTAGATAGGCTGAAATATTATGAATGCTAAAATTGCTTTTGTTAGGTACAACAACTAGAAAGAAGATTCAAAGCTATTGAAGGGGAATTAAAGAAACAGAAAGAAGTAAATAAAGACTTACTGAAGGAGAAAAATTATTTGAAAGCATCTTTAAAAGTGCAAAAGGAGGATACAGACACAAGAGAAAGAGAGCTGGAAACGCTACTTACGAGGATTTGTGAAATAAAAAAAGACAAAGCAGAACTTCAGTTAGTGATTGATGAGCAGGAAAAAGAAGCTGCCTCTTTGAAGAGGCAAGTGGCAGAAGCTAACAGGTTGAAAAATGAAAATGAAGATTTGCTGAGTCAATTGCAGGAGCTGAAGTGTTTGCTGGATGAAGCCAAAGCAGTGGCAACCTCTGGGCAA
This sequence comes from Pygoscelis adeliae, assembly GCF_000699105.1. Taxonomy (NCBI): domain Eukaryota; kingdom Metazoa; phylum Chordata; class Aves; order Sphenisciformes; family Spheniscidae; genus Pygoscelis; species Pygoscelis adeliae. The sequence goes on from NW_008825114.1 coordinate 5,172,512, forward strand.
TGTAATTGCAAGATAACAGGCACCAAGGTTAAATTAAAAACAGCTAAGAAAAAGAGCTCCTTGGGACATCATGGAGCTTTTCTCAAACAGTCCATCAAGGTTATGAGTAATGTATTTGAGAACTTCAGTAAGGACGGCTGGGAGGATGTGAGTGAAAGCAGGTACGGCTCTCATTAACTTAGCCCTGTAGAGGGGACACTGTGCATATGTAAAGCACTAGCAAATGGAGATTGAATTTCAACTACTGTTGATTTGGTATTCAAAAAAAATACTGTCAGATCCTTTGAAATATCTTGGGAGGTCTTGTTCTGAGCTTATTGACTGAAATTTGCATGCAAAATTAGCCACAACTGTATGAGTATTTGAATAGGTGCCAGGAAACCCAAAAGAAGGCAATGCTTGATTTCTTCCAGTGATGCTATTTTCATGCAGTCATGAGGCTTGAAATTGACAGTTTGGCAGGTTGATTTAATTTGCTGGCCCTTTGCATATTCACCACTGACAGCTAAGGATTCCCAGGCAAGCCTACTAAGTCAGTTTAGTTATCTTGTGACATGCCGACCCGGGAGGAGAAACATTTTTTCTCCTTAATTTAGTTAGATAAATTTTGAATGACCCATTTCAGCTTGCTAGCAGATGTCTACAAGCTGTTTAACATCCTTTAAATTAAGAACCATCCACACTAATTATTTCATGTATGTTTTATGCACAGTCATTGTACTAACTTTAATTGAATGATGGTTAAAAATCAGTTCTTTAAAGGTAATTGTTACTGCATAGAGTCCCAGTCGTGAGTCACAAGGCCCTCAGAAAATTGCACTGGCAAGATTCTTAAATGTTTAGAATTTTTGCTTCTGCTTCTATTTGTCCATGTGCACTTGAGGAGGCAGCAGTAAGCCACTAGGTAAATGGGTATCACACCTTGTCTTTCCATACTTTGTCCTAAGAGACATGCAAATAAATTTCTTAAGCCTGTGTTTACACAAAATGTAGAGAAGGTGACAAAAGAGTAAAGAAAATGGAATAGGCTTCTTAGGCTTCATGTTGGCTTTATATGTCATATGGAGCAAATCAACAGTGGCAAATGAAGCCCTTCTGCTGCTTTTATCTGTGCAAAATAGGGGGTTCCTGAACACAGTATCTTGAGAGAGAAAACATGTTAAGAACAAAGTAATTTGTCAGTTGCTATCATTAATGTAAAGCTTGTTTGTTTTTCTGTTGCAATTAGTGAGCTTTTTATTTAATTTACTATGTTTTGCTTTTTAAGAACAAAATTGAGCAAACAAATTGTCATTGCAATTTGAGTTTGAAGTGAAGTGGAAAGTAATTGTATGGCTTCAGTTGTCGTGGCTAGCTATAAATACTGCTATTGATAATTGTACAAGTATCAGGTTAGGGAATTCTTGTCGTAGAATAGTGAACATTTTTGACGGTCATGTTTCAAGGTGTCGTTCTCAACAAGTTAGGGAAATATCTTCATTTAGTTCCCTCTCTACTTTTTAATAAATACTGTTGTTTATCACTAGTAGTTGTCTCTGAGTTTCTAGATTCAAATTTTTCATGTTCTAAATAGAACATTCCTTGAAAGCATTCAGGTGAGGGAAATGTGTAGGTAGTTAGAAATATCTGTGCTACTGCAGCACCTTCAAACTATTACACTGATTTCTGTTCTTGCCAGTCAATAAGACATACCAGTGTGTCAGGATAGGTTTTGGAAAGTATAATGTGTTTCCGTATGAACTCTTTGCTTCAATTTGAGGCCTTTTCTCTGGTTAAGTAGCCTCCATCTCTAAACCATTGATTTTTATGATGGTCCAACTTAATTTGAACTCAGTTGTGCATTTTTAAATGTCTTGATTTAAAAAGTAACAAATCAAAATTACCTTCTGTCAGGCGATTCCTTCACAAATCCGTTTGCACAAATAGTGATGAATAGCCACTGATGGTATAGAAAATGATTATATCCAAGACTTCATGTTTTAAGATAGACTTCACTGAATATCAGAAAACAAATGATGATCTGGGGCAAGGCAGTGAAAAACTGGAAATTTTTCCAGTTGCAGAAGAGCACACTGAGTGCAAGTTTAAGGAAAAATTTGAAGTAGAATGAAAGTTTCAGGTCCAGTTTCTCTGCATGGCAGGCAATTTCAGTAGGACTACCAAGCTTACAGAATTTAAAAGCATTCCAAAGGGGTACTAGACAGAGATTTCACTGAAGTGTGATTTCTGAGTTTGTTTCAGTCAACACTACAGATAAAGTTCAGTTGAAACAAAGTGTTATTAAGTATTGAGCATTTGTTTGTTTTGTTATCAAATGTGAAAATGAAGGAAAGTAGAAACATAGTATATCTTTGTCAGCCATTCACAGACTAGAAGTACTATCAAGTAGTTTTTCATGTATGTCGCTTTTGTAGGCTGTAACAAAAGCTGTCCTTAGTATCAGAGTAAAGTCTCAGACTTCGATGTGTTGCAGAGTGAGATTCCATTTGACAAAGTAGAACTTGATAAGACAATTTCAGAGATTTCTCCTTTATCGTATTTGTAAACATCTGTTGAATAAGTCAACTCAGTACTGTTTGGGTTTTGTATTAGTTTCTCTTCTTTCTTGACTGTGTTATTTTCTGTGTGCTCAAGCATTGGCTGTTTGGAAATTTTAATGTTTAGCCTTATTTTGTTTTGTTTTCCTGAATGTGCTGTTGTAGTGACTCTGAAATACCAACTTCTGAAAGTTTGGAAACAGTGATTATGAAGACAGTGCAAAACATTGATCCACTGCCAGAGAGAAGTAAACAACAGGGAAAAAAGCAAATACAAGATAGTCAAAAGCCCTGCAACATTATTCATTTAGAAGGCAAAACCCAGCAGTATAATAAAAAGGTATATAATAGAACTTGTTTTGTTCTCCTGTGCAGAGTGTTGAAGTTTAATAGTTACTATTATCACTGCTGTTCCCCTCTTAATTAATTTGACTCTTGTTGTAAACTGAAAAGAAAATCTGCTTCCAGATATTCAATGGGTAGTTTCATTATAATTTAGAATATTTTCTGAACAATTAGTCTGCAAAAGTATTTGGAGGGGGGGTGTCAGGAATGCAAAAGCTGATTAAAAAATGTAAAGCTGCTGTAAGCTAGTCCTGCTGTCTCACAGTCCAGACAAAGAATGCCGCAGACATCCCATTAAACTCTCTCAATCAGAAAAGCCATACAGAACGGGGTGACCTAACCCATAACAAGGAAACGGCAACAACCCCTCTTCCCCTCTAGAAAAATGGTGTGCTGACTAATCAAGCATGAACACCTCTCAGTTCATTTGGTGTGCACAGAAAAAGTTGTCTCCATCTTAGAAAGATGCTTTTGGCTCTATCTCTGTCCAGGAGATTCTATCTAGAGAAAAGTGTGCTGTGCTTTTAGCTTCTTCTTAGCCCATTTACATTCATTGTCTAGGATTTGAACGCCTTGTCTCATTCTTAACATCTATATGCTGTTTTCTCACAGAAGAGGATCAGCTGGTCATTTCCCAGGTCTTTAGAGGCTCCATACAATCTGTAACAGATGACTCATTCTTGGACTTTGAACAGAGTCTTTTTACCTCCTGTGTTTGCCCAAATAAATCACTTCACTTCATGGAATTTAAAACACAAGCAGATATTGTTGTTTCTTAGTTCAAGAAACAGAACACTGAAACACTGAACAACTTGCTGCTGTTAGAAAACTAGTTTGAAATTCTGTTATGTGTGGTGAAATAATAAAGAGTTTGAAAACAGATTGTATTTTCTTAGTCTCCAAAATTGTAAAGCAAATACAAACTCTCTGGTCTTGTTATATATTCTTGATTGCATGTTTCCATAAAAAGATCTATTTTTCTGGCAGAAAAGTTGAAAAAAAGGAAATTCTTCTGCAACCATCTGTTGGTATAGAACACACAGTATGAGCAGGTGCACATATATGTGAAAATCTGACAGAGTGTGCCACTCTTGTTATCCTCCTAAGTGAGGATATACGAGGCAGGGAATCCAGGAGGCTCTGGTCTCTCTTGCTTGGTAGTGTAGACACAGCCAGTACCTTTCCTGTTTGCCTATATTGCATTCACTCTCTGTTCCTACTGGAAAAGACAAACACAGATATATACACGTATGTAACAAGACTGGTGGACTTGGAGCATACACAGGAAGCTCTCCAAGAGCCCTAAACAGGTAAATATGTTTCAGCAGAAGACCCCTGTTGCAGGAAAAGCACCTGAAAACATGATTTGTGAGTACAGAAGATAGCATTGCAAAAAGGTTTAGTATTGACAGTTGGGAACACCATTTTTTACAGAAATCTTAAATCCCTCCTGAGGATTTAAGGACACTCTGGCTGTGTCATGGTATTCTGGTACAAAGAGAGGCTAGAGAAATCTCCTAAGTCCTGAGCTATACCTGGGGTTGGAGATGAGATCATTTATGACACAAGGACTTTCTCAGTTTTGCCCCACATGGTGTGTATATATATATAACACCCTGTGCAGTATCAGGAGAGTTACTGGCATTCTCTTACAACTCATACATTTATCAGAGTTGTGGCCTAGAGTGGAGAGCTCCATCTTTTTGCTGCAGGCATGGATTATTTGCTCATCATCTGCTGAGAGCTCAGTTCTCTGTAACATACAATCACCATTTCAGACTAGCATCGGTCATCCAATTACATGTCTTCAGTGTTTGTAGGATCCTCTGGTCATGCTGATAGGGACTTAATACTGGTTTCCATTGTTGTCTTTGAGACATGGAATAAGATAATTAAGACACTACTTGAAGGAGACAGACCTACAAGAGCTTGACCTCCTTTGTTTTCCTTTGCTTTGGTTTTAGTCTGAAAAGTTGGCACTTACATTTCTTTCCTTTTTTTCCTAGCATATCCTATTTCCCTGTCCTTCAAATTGTGTGGTGATTGGGCAAAACTAGAATTTATGGCTAAGCTATCCTACAATGTCAGTAATTTGTTCAGTGCAGTTAATAGATAATCCGTTGCTGTTTACTCTTTTAAATTTGATGAACAGCTATTTAAGTTATGATTATTTCCAGAAATATGTTGCATGATATCACATAGAAATTGCAAACTGAAGACATTAAAAATCAGATAAATGTTGCAGAATTCCAGAACAGAAGTGTTTCAAAATACACTGGGCATTTAAGAGCCAGGAAATAGTACTTTGATTTTGGAGTAGACCATGCTTTCATATTTTCATTTTACATATTACAAGTAGCATTTTTCTTCAGCCTCTGCTTCTGTCATTGAACATTTGATAGGCTCTGGAAATAGCTGATTTTTCAAATCAGATTTTTAAAAGGCATGCAGCTGATTTTTCACATCAGATATTTAAAAGGCATGCAGCTGACTTCTGTTAAAGCCTGTACAAACACAGGGATTGTATTTGCATGTTCATATATATTCATGCATCTTCTAGTTACAGCTCAATGTCTAATCTGATCTTCCTCCTTTTGAACTAGTAAGACTGCTATTCCTTTTTACTTTCACTTAAATATTTTGAAAAATAGGATATTGTAGGCTTTCAAGTAATACACACCATCTTTTTTCCCTATGAATAAATTCGTATCTTCTCAAAAAAAAATAATGTGGGCATTAACAGACACTTCATTTTTCTCTGGAATTCTTTGGAAAGGGTTATGATTTACCTATAACAGTTTGTTATTTCTTCTACATTTGATGGGAAAGACAGAAATTTGTACTCTTCACTGGCTGATGTTGTAAGACTGATTTTCAAATTAAAATTCATTAGAATTTTGTGTATTATTTGAAGTAATTTTTGTTGTTTCAATTCAAACTGGAAAACTTTGGAGTATTGTGGTTGGTGTGCCATAATGAAGAGTTGCTAGCTTTGTGCTTCTGTTTTTTATGTAGGGCCATTCACAGAATAAAGAAAAGTTACATTCCAAGAGGAGGAAGATCTGCTGTCTCATAACATCTTATCCATCAATTCTAAGCAAAGGTAGGAATATTATATATTTTTGGCAACTTTATAAGTAAG
>NW_008825114.1:5178645-5180013 GCF_000699105.1 Pygoscelis adeliae
AAACCTTTTCTATTATACAAACCCACTTACATGCTGTTGCAGGATTTGCTTGTTTAAATTAGCATGAGTACATTTTCAAAGATTTAGCTCATTATTTTAAAGTGAAATTGTTGTGTAAAAAGTGACTGTCAAACAGCATCTTTCGCACAGTTAAAATAAACTCTATTTTTACTAAGTCCCACCTATTGCATCTACTGACTAACAAGGCTTTTCACTACCTTTTGTTCTTGTTTGCCCCTTGTAGCCAACACAGCCAATGAAGCAAAATTAACTGTATTTTGGCTTAGACCTTAAAAAAATCTGTTAACAAGACACTGAAGCCTTTATTTTCAGTAATAGCAATCAGAAACTTGAGCCACATTTAACTTCCAAGTCCTCATTGAGTTTGCAGTGTTGGCACTTCAGAAAAAGAACAACATTAACGGAATTAATTTACCAGTTTGTGTACTGAGAAATATTTTAGAGGCTAGAACAGTCTTTTGAAGGGCCAAAGAAAAATTAGAAATCATCTTATTGTGATGATCTGCCAGTGTAGTAACATGCCATTTTATGTTTAGTGAACAGAACAAAAAAGAGGAATATCATTGTCCAGAAACCGGGCTGCTCTGTTACTCTACTGCAGGAAAGAATTAAGTCATTGCAGCAGCAGATAGCTGTTTTACAGAATGAAAAAAAGACAGCAGTGTCTTCTGTGAAGGGATTTAAAGAAACCAATGAAAAACTAACAACTCAGCTACATTTGGCTGATCAGAGACTTCAAACTAGTAAACTGACCATAGAGGTAAAGTACTTTTCATTATGGTGTCTTACAGTGTTCTGCTTGATTCTGTTGTAATTCTGTGAAATTTTGGTAATGTTGATTTTTGTCTCTTAATTTGTTATGATCAAAATTATGAAATGTTATATATTAGCATGCTTTATATGAGATTCTGAATCAGTTATTATGTACAAATGATATTGAGGCCTGATTTACTATTGAATCAACCCAATTCATTAATCCTGCTAAAAAAAGTGGTCTTCATGCTGACATTTTACCTGCTTTCAAATGGGTGAGGGGTGTTTCACTTTTAGCCTGTGGCTTGAGAACTTCCCTGAGAATCTGGTCAGTCCACATGAACTAGCACTCATTCCTCTGTGAAGAACAGGCACTTTTGGAGAAACCAACTGTCTCTGTACGCCCCAAGAGTGGAGTGCTCAAGGCAACTGGAATTTTCTTCAAAGGGGGCTCAGACCAGTTCCATATCTATTTAATCTCATCTCTCTCTGTCAAGGTGGAAAGCTAGAGAGCAAGATTTATGAAAATAGAGGCTGGTAAGCTATTTGGTTAATAGCGCCAAAAATGCCAGCTTTCATCTCTACTTCAGTCTT
>NW_008825114.1:5180027-5200567 GCF_000699105.1 Pygoscelis adeliae
CCATTCCTATTACTCCTTTCTGGTTTTCCCCATTCTCATTTATATATATGTATTTTGTGTTAATCTATATGCAGCTCCTCAGCTGGAATTCTTTTCTGTTCATACTGTAGTGATTGGCCTGCCCTTTATAGAGCTGAATCAACAAACACTTTTGCAGTAATTGTCTCCTGTTGGTCACACACACATCCTGCTTCCAGAATTATAGTGCTACAACAGATGGACTTGCTGGAAGGAGGCAGACATTAAAAAAGAAATCAAATCCCCTCCCCCTCAAACTTCTCTGCATTTCTGTCTTTGCACAGAAGGCAGAAGCAGTACCAGGAGCAGCACTTTTCACTTTCTTAGGGCTGGGGAACTGCTAATTTCTAGAGGAGAGAAAACCTAATTTCTGTTACTCATTTTGCATAACTATATATATGTAATGAATTGTTCAAAAAGAGTTTCCAAGGTCATTGGAACCAATGGAGATCTGCCGATCTCACAAACAGTATCATAATGTAAAGTTTCATGGACAGTATAAACTTCACAAAGAGTATATGTGTAATTTAGGTAAAATATTCTGCGTGCTCAGACATCTTCATGATTTGCCTTCCTAGAAGACTGCACCTTAGCTGTCCATAGGAGAGCAATGTGAGGAATAAAATAAAAAAGGCCATTATCAGGAAACTGTTTAAAAAAAAAAAAAAACAGGCAAAATTTGTGTCAAGATAAGTGCTGCTGTAATGTAAAAGACTGACTAAAAGTGAAACAGTGTGGGCTTAAAACCAAACCAGTTTTCCTTCACTCAGTTTTTCTGGAAAGTTTAACAAAAAAATAAAAAATGGTCACTGGTCTATACAAAGGGTGGTGCATTCTAAGCAAAAATAAATAAATGGTGTTGCAGGTACTCAAGGAAAAATCTTTATTAGGCATGCACATTTTTTTTCCTTCTCAGCAACCAATTCAAATTCCCTTTCTTACAACTAATTACTCTTCAGGTGCCATACTAGTGCTACCAAGTGGGAAATTTAAAACAGAGGCTTGGGCTACTTGCCAAGTGAAAATTAAGGAGGTAAAGAACCTACGCAGTCACTGCAGGGTACATGCATGTTTTAGAGAGAGAACCATGATTCAGACAGACCAAATGGTTGTAAAGCACACATTTGTGTGGGGGTTTCTGTGTTTTTTTTATAAGAAATAGTAGAAGTGTATAGAAGTGAAGTTTTAAGATACTGCAAGGGAAATGGCTTTTTTTTAAAATACTTTTTTTCACTAGCAAGAACACTATTGTCATTATTTCTTCTCAATGCTTCTGTTACTTTAGATTTCAGAATTTTCTTGCACAGGTAGAAGGTAAAAGCAAGAGAACAAACCATGAAAAACTAAGAGATTGAGACAACTCTGGATTTAGGGAGACGCTTAAACACTTCAAGAGGTCAAAATTACTAATATCGGAAAATAATCTTCCATATGTAATCAAAAAGTTCTGAGTAATCTTATATTAACAGTGAACTTGTGATGCTGGGCTAAGGTACGTATGGCATTCTAGCAACTGTAAACTTTACCATGGCTTGGACAAGAAATAGAAAGAAATAAAGAGAAAATAAAGAAAATAAATCCATTAGCAGACAAGGGCAGATGTTTGTGCAGTCAGTCTTTCATTATAATCCCCAAGGAATCTAGTGCTAGAAGATTGACTCTGGATTTAAGATTTAAATGTTCCAGATGTTCATTTTGAGACAGATTTTACAGTTCATACAACCTAAGGACTGTCTGGCATCTGTTGATTTTCAGAATGGATGGTCATGTATGGTTTTGTGTACTTTTCTTGAAGATCCACACAGACATGTATGTATGTATGTATTTGTCTGTCTGCTTGTAGGAGTTCAGAATGCTGGATTCAAGTTCTCTTTTTGTTTGGCCTTATAAACTCTTTGCAGTAATGTAGATTTCTTGCTTTGTTTTGTTTCTGCAAAAGCAATTCTTTGCATATGTCTGCAAAAATGACTGTAAAGTGACTGCATATGTGAGAATCAAAGCTTGCATTTTCCAAGGGTTCACATCAACACTGAGTCAAGGCTGTACAGAAGTACAGTAGTTACATTTTGCTATCAGTGTATACAAATCACAGCTGGAGCTGATACTTAATGTAGAAGCAAAGGGATTTAGCATTTCCTTAGTTTCTTAGAAAAACGTCTGAAAGGAATTGTTGGAAAAATCCAGGAATATTTTTTTCTAAGATTTATTCCCCCCTCTACTTACTTCTATCACTGAGTAACTGCTTATAAGAAGAATGTATTTATTGCATACAGCACAGTAATTATAATTAGTTTTATGCAGTACGTGTCATTCTTGTTGCAGAAGTTCAGACAAAGTGTATTGAATATGAAATTAAAATCATAAGCAGGTTAAGTCATTAGTGCTTATCTTATTCATATCAAGGCCACTCACAGGTCCACTGTTCAAAAGTACTGTAGGATCTTTTGTATTGGTTCTCCAGTGTTTCTCAGGTGACGTCACAGGAAAAGCTGCATTTCTTAATGGAAAGCCATAGGCATTTGCAAAGGGCTGTGTTAAGTACTTCCTCAAAGAATGGGAACAAGTCAACCACTCAAACGTTGGTTTTTTTAGAAGCCTCTGCACATTTTAGCTGTAACTTGGCCTAGGATTTTTTTTCTGATAGCATTTAAAAAGTATCTCCAAACTTTATTTTAGACATTTAATCTCCAATTTTCTTTAAGTTTTAAAGGAACTTTTTCCCCTGAGCTCATACTGTGCTTTTAAAATACAATTTGCTTGCCAAAAGTTTGTTTATCTAGTGGATTGTCTCAAGCATAGAAAGGCATGAGCATGAAAAGCAGAAGAGTAAAGGGCTAGGGAAAGCTTTTTATTCTTCAAAGTTTGTTTGTGGCTTTCTCTACATATTCTCTTGATTATTTTTCACTGCCCCGTCTATCAGAGAACAGCTCTGAATTCAGAGTTGCATCTGCAAATTCAGTACCACAGCTTCGCTCTTCTTATGGTAGCCAAATATGAATAAACCAGCCAATTTAGCATTTTTTAATTACACTGAAATAAAGAAGAAACTGATGATGAATTTAGATGCATTGTAAATTATTGACTTAACTATTATTTACACAAAGATCTCACTTTGACTCTGGTTTTCATGAAGGGATTTTTCACTCTTTAAATTTTATTGTTATTTACGTAACAATTTTTGTATGTCTGCAATTTCCTTAAAGTAAATTTTAGGAATAAGCTTGAAATTATAAACTGAATGCTCTTCGTAATTACCCTGCAGTAAGCTAAAACTGCTTTTGGAACTTCCTCACTTCTGTTCATTACAGCAAATGTGTAATTGTTTTGACAGTTTTTGGGTGCTTTCTACATAAACATTGTCCAGTTAGAAATCCTCATAGACACATCCAATTGTTTTCTCCCAAAACACTTTTACATGGGTCCTGGTTTTATCTTTTTGACTCCTCTTTCATGGAAATGCTCCAGAGCATTTGTGCTTTTTTTAAATTAAGTTCATAAGAAAGCTTCTGCATTCAGTGTCATCTTTTCTAAATTAAGTTTGGTTTTTATTCCTCCGGTGGCATGAAAAGATATTTTTCATTATGTACATCAGATAATACTAATCATGCCTACAGAATATCTGAATGATAACATTTTATAAAAAGTTTTAGAAGACTTAAAATTTGGAAGACTTTAAGTTAAGCATAAATGGTAATTTTTACAGATAAACTGTGCAAGAGATTACTACTACAACAGTAGTATATGCAGGAATTCTGACTTTCATATATAGAAGTAGTAAAAAAAAAAAAAAACCCAGAGCTGCTGTAGTGACCTCATATTTTAATAGATGAAAAATAATCTAAGAATTCAATTTGTTTCTGCTCTGTTCAACAATGTCACTTTCCATTCTTACAGGGCACACTTAAGTCTGGAACATCTTACTTATATCCATCTTAAAAATAAAAATAAAAAAGCTAAATAAACCCTATTTCACACTTTTGCCAAACTCAGTGCAAAATCATTTCTGCAACTGTCCACCTTTGGCACAGAGTGTAATGAAACAATCAAAGAATTCTGTGAAGCTGTTTAGGAAAAGTCTGTTCCCAAAAACATCAGGAGAAATGTGATTTCTCCCCCCTCTCCTTCTTTAGAAGCGTAGAGATTATCCTTTCCTAAGTGCTTTGAATAAGAGTAGTCTTGGTTAATTTGCAGGTACTATAACCTTTCGGCACAATATTCAAAAAGAACTAAAGACAGTTTCTCAAAAATATTTAAAAATCAAACCAGCAAATTTTCTATTCTGCTTTTTCTTAAAATGCAGCAGAAGTGAAAAGGTAAACCAGAAGGAATAAAAGTATGATAAAGCAGGATATACTGCCTGACCTTTCCAGAGTTTGCAAATACAATATAAGACAGCAGAGGTTTATCTAATAATTGAACTAAACTATGTGCCAGTATAGAGACTGAAGACTTCTCAAAATTTGATTTGGTATAAATTTTATGTTTTTTTCTCCTGAGGTCACACTGCTGTTATCATTGTGTATGCATGCCTTGAAGAGACCTCTTTGCAGGCACAATAGATAACTCAAAACACACTCCCAATCTATGTACTCTTGAGAAAAAGCCATTTTTCCTGGTCTCACCACAGTGTTCCAGACCTGAACAACATTGTCTGTAGGTAGGAAAAATTGTCTGTAATATGTTTCAAGCTTAAGTTTTATGGAATTTAAATTCAATTTCTGGGCACTACCTGTAGTTTTTGAAGGCTTTGGATTGACAATATTGAGAAGGATAGATTCTGATATATTGTAGTTTCATTAGAGCTTTGCTGAGCCTAATAAATTGAAACTCAGGCTATGATGTCACACTTATAAAGGCTGGAAACAGAGACAGACAATGCTCTGTAACTCCGTGAGACTAGAATTCACCCCTTCCAAGTCCTAGTCCAAAATTCTGCCTGGGCTAGTTAAATATGTTTGTTCAAACTTTTTGGTTACTTTTTTAAGTAACCAATATATAATCTCTATATAATTTTTCCACTGGTAAACTACTGATTCAGCATTGCTGCTGATATAAAACAGTTCTCAAATTTCTATTTTTCTACTATGTCAGAGAAGTTGACTTGGAAATAAAATGAGGAATTGCCAAATGGTAAACATGAAAGTAACTGCCCTTTTAAAATGCATCTACTCCAAAAATTTTTTTGTTTATTTTTATAGTTTGCTGCATTGAAAACATACAGCATCCTGAAGTTAGTTCTGTTAACAGAACTACACTGTAAAATATATTTATCGTGAAACTGTGCTTCCATTACAAAACAAAAATAAAGCAAAATACCTTTTACATTTATATTGATCTCTGAAGAAAAATTACAATAGACCTGTTGAATTATTGATGAACAGTTGAAGTACATTGCATGTAGGAAATGAGTCTCATTCATAAATTAAAGAGAACAGTTGGCATGAGCTAGAACTATGAGAGTTGTATTATATTGCTGTCAAAATGAAATAACTTAGAGATAGGTAAATTCTAGAAAAATACATTCTAAAGAAAAAATTGTGGAGACTACATGAAGTTCATAGAATATACTTACAATCAATACAATTTATATTGCTATATCATGTAGAAATCCTAAAAAGTATACTTCTATATTAAAAGAAAGAACCTGTATCACAAGGATTAGCATGTTCTTGTAATGTTACAAATATAGTACACATATCTATAAACATATCTAATATATTTATATCTGATAGTATATTACAGTAATAGAATATACTTGTACAGATATTACAGTAAACACTAAAAGATATCGTCCTGTAATTTTTACTTTAAGGATCTCATGTGAAATGTAGCTTATTTTTCTTCACCTTTCCTGTGATTTGATCAAACTTTCCTTGTGCATCGAATCATACCTTATTAGGCAAAAAATAGAACTCAATTTGCAGTTTTTTCCCCAAAAATTTCCTGAATAAGTTACTATTTGAGACCTGGAAAAGCTCAACAAATACTGCCGTAATAGGATTTCCTTTTGTGCTCACAGTAATGTCTTCATTGAATTCAGTGTGATCTGCTCACTTAATTAAAGCTAAGCATAGAGCTAGACTGGGTTCTTGAACCTTCTCTACTATGTAAAGTTCTGTGGATAATACACAGTTTTGTCAGATAATATTTATTCGCCATCAAATCTCACCACAAAAAATCCACTTATTTGGGAATATTTATTCATATGTAGACAAGAGATTACATTTCAGCTCTGGCAGTCTGATTTTCTCATGGGTTGTCATAGAAAACCAGTTTGGGTTGCAATTGGATCAGTACACTTAGGCTTGTTCACTGGAGTGGTCCATGAATTATTCATTATTAGTAACTACCAGCATTAACTATGAAAGTTATTTACTAACCACTTTATTGCATGTGTGTATTTGCACTGAATTCAATGAAATTTCAAGACCTCCTGGGTATGGTGGTAAAAATAAGTTTTATTGGCTCTGGTCTTGAATATAGACCTGTCTATGGTGAGAGGTTCTTTTGTGTTTTGAACTTGCAGGGAAGGAATTACAACAGAGGATGTAGCTGCATAATTTTTTTTAATATTGTGTGATTTAGTATTCTGATAGACTATGCAATAACACCTCTGTTCAGGTGCTACTAAAATGCAAGAAATAGATGCCTTGGGTTTCTACCAGCCATATATCCTACCTTGGAAGTTTGAATTCTCTCCCCTTGTTTGCAATTGTCTGTTTCAGGTTTTCCCAATTATGTTCTTATGAAAAGTTTTCAAAAGTCATGAGAAATTGGGAAAATACTTTTGCATTCCTTTATATTGTGAACATTAAGTGGGTTGATTCTCCTGCACTCTCCTAATGCATCCTTTTACCTTACTTCCCTTTCCTTTGCCCCTGTCCCAATCTGTTAAATAAATTTCCCTCATCGTGAAATTAAGGAACATAAGATTGATGGAGCAGGGTGCTCAGTATGGTTAGCAAGGTAGATGCATGTAATAGGTGAATCAGTAAGAGGAGGTTTTGTTCCTTATTTGAGGAGTTGGATTTCCTAAGAAGTTGAAGGAGCAGGGTCATGGGATTGCAAAAATAGCTCTATGACCTGAAAGTATCTAGAAGTCTTACAAACACATCCATTCATTTTTGTTGTGTGCCCCTGTGCAACAGTGATTGCTTGTATTAAATTGTACATAGGAGATTAAATTCAAAAAATTACCTTCATCATGATTGGTTTTACTTAGTATTTGGATTGGAGCTAAGCACTGACACATGGAACACAGTGTAGACTCACTGTCTCAAATCATGCCTTAAGGTTAAATTAGAGCATATAAGTACCAGTTAATCATTTTCACTAGCTCAGAATCTCACGTACCATGAAATTAATTTTTCAGCTGATCCCTCACGTGAATGATAACATTATTTTTTTCCCCAAGATAATGGTTTACACCTTACACATCTATTCTATTTGGATATACTATGAAATATATGACAGTCTTTTTGCTGTTTGTTTTAGAGGTAAAATCTTTCAATCGTTTTTTAAAAATTAGTGGCAATGTAAAAAATCCAAGCCAGTGCAAGAGGATATCTTCAGTCATTGACAGCTATTCTAAGCTTTCAATCATCCACCAGAGGCTGATTGAAAAGTATAGATCATTATGACCTCACAGTGTTTTTAATGAGGAAATCATTACATCATAATGAAAACCAATACATTGCTCAAGTTCATGTTGAGCGAGGCTGAATGGCTGTCTCCTGGGAAACAGGGACTCTGAAGAAAAATGAGAGTCCTAGTAGGTAATGAGCTGAGCATGAACTCCCATTGCCATTGTGAAAAACACTAGTGCAGTCCTTGGATGTATAAACTGGAGGCTATACAATAGGAGCAGAGAGAATATGTTTTCTTTCACTTGACATGATTTGACTGCTCCTAGAATACTCTATGTAGCTCTAATACTCAGAATCCAAGAAAAAGATTGATGAAAGTAAAATCATTTGAAGAAGACTTATGAGAAGGATTTGAAAATAAACCATTCCAGAGAACAATTTGAAGTTTTCAGAGAGGAGATTAAAAGGTAACTCAAGTTTAAATATCTAAGAAAAAGAAATTTGCTTGTAGAATCTTCAGTCTAGCAATGAAAGATTGAAAAAAACATTCAAGGACACAGAACTGAAACAAGATAGAATCATACCAGATATGACATCTGTAACTTTTATGTGACTGAAATTGACCATTGCCAATTGGAGTCAGAGAACTGCAGTGATAATTGGACAATTAATCTAAAAAGGAAGAATTAGAGAGAAATCAACTGCTTGTGGTTAACAGTGGGCAGAGTCTTTCTGAAGGGAATAAAAAAGTGTCTGTTCTGTAGGAAGCATGAATAAAATAGAGACAGGAAGAGAGAAGATATGTTTAATGATGTGAGCTGAATTCATGAAAAGTACAAACAGGAAGGTATGTTCTCAACTTCAGTAACACTCTGTTCATTTATCTGAAGAACTGATGGAAGAAATGCATGTATTTCATAGAGCACAGCTGGGCAACAGTATTTTTTTGATGAAACCCAGAACACATTTAATAATGCTGTGGAGAAAAGATGTAAACATGGATGATAAATTTAAGAAAAGTCAAACCAATGTTTTATAAGGACCTAACTGAAGCCAAGGAGGAGTGTTAAAACGATGTTCAAACATCAGGTTAGAAAGAGGAGAAATTCTGAGGCAGAGGAAGAAGCCATCACCACTCAAGACATACAACTATAGAGTCATGGCACAGGGAAAATGGATAATGAGACAAAGGGAGTAACCTAAAGGAAATGAATGTTCCACAGTGTGCAACAGGAATGTTAAAAGACAATTAGTCTTTAGCAGGAGAAATGCAAAGAAAAGGAAAAATAGCTTTTGTGGTGTAATGTACACAGAATTTAGGATTACATTGGTCTGGTACAGCCCTTTAGAGTTGCCGATTGCAGAGCTGAGAGAAGACTAAAGCTCTTTAATTTAGGTAGTGCATAGCTTCGTAAGGAAAATTCAGAAAAGAAAAATATAAATAACCTTTTTTTAAATATTTCTTTCATATTCTTTTCTCTTCCTGTAGGGTTGAGCGTAAGGAAGTAGTGTTTTAGTGAGGTAGTAGTGAAATATTTAAAGGAGAAAGCTTTTCATTTTAATTGGGGGCATAGAGACAGATTAATCTTTTTTGAGTCAAAATCTTGATAAAGGACTCGGGTTGAGATATTTTGTTAAAGGCTTGTCTTCCAAAGTGTAAAAATACTTATTTTTCAAAGTATTGTTTGCAATAGAAACTTTGGCAGAAAAAAGAAAACTAAATTTACTGTGAGAAACAAGTGAGGGAAAGGCATTCTGATACATAGTAATTTCAATTAAAAATCTACAGGTGCTGCACTTACTTGAAAATAGAAATTTTACAAGCTCTGTCACTAAAAAATGAAGTTAAGATAATAGTGAGGAAAGCTAAGCAGTAGGAGACACGAATTTCCATTGTTTCCTCAGGAAAGCCTATATTGAGGCCTGAAACTACAGGTAGTATATGATGATTTACAGTCTCAAGACCCCTACTTTGAGTAGTTTCCCTGAAGAAGAGAAAAGTTTTCTAATGTTCTGTGTTTTTAATGAACATAATTTTTATAAGAAGGCATTACGTATAGCTTAGAATGCATTTTGTTGCAGCCCACTGTCATACATGTTATTGTGTACAGTTCAAAAGGTGCTTGCATTTTATAGTAAATTCCTCAAAAGATTATGAATATTGGATTGTCCTGACTGTGTTGTTATTTTTCTGTCAAGAATTTTAAAATTTTAGTCTCGTTTCCATAATTGAGCTGCTGCTTTGTGATATTTATTCTTACTTTTCATAAAAAGGAGTTTAAAACTTTTTTATATATACAAATATATATTTTCTTATTCACATATACTCACTGTGTATCTCTAGACTTGTCTTTACACTGGCAGCCTTTGTAGTAGACATCCTGTGTAGGGTATTCAGTTTATATATGTCAGATCCTCAAGGGCCATGGCTTTTGCTAGATGAAGCACTTTTGATTTTGAGGCTGATGAAAGACAGTGCTATTATTGATCTGTGCATGACACAGCCTGTCTCTCTGCTGGCAGAGTGTAGCAACATTTATCCAGGAATTTGTGAAATGTCACTCGGATCATGTTCATAAGGTAAACTGTGCAAAAAGCAGGATCCAAGCTGAGAATCCACGAGGAATTGGATGTGACTCTCTTATTCCTTCATCCTATCTTCTAGGTCAGCCAAGTGGTATTTGTTAAAACAATGTTTGTGTTTTATATTAGGTGTTGAAGAAAGTATGATTATCACTACGAACACCCTGTACAATATAGTCATACTGTTGTTTTACTCAGTTTTTTAGGTCACTTGAGAAAACAGTTTTTTAAATTAGTAAAATTGATCTAAACGTTGCAAGACTATAATTTCTGTTCTGTTTGTAACAAAATGGCGGTTCCCATACAGCTCCAACCAGGAAACTCCGCTTGTATTCCCTAAAGAATTTAACTTTTCTTGCCTCACTTTGCCTTTAGAGATGTGTGGCAATACATGTTTATCATTAAGATCTCAGTAAGCAATAGTGGACAGAAAGGGTGTGTGACTGTTTCTACACACAAAACTGCCGAAATACTGGTATTTACATGTTTTGTTTCTTTATAAATTATGATTGAAAAAGGCTGTGCATTTTGGTTAGTATCAAAAGCATTTCATGTAAAAATAATGAAAAATAAGGTAAATAATAGAAAAACAAGCTTCCATATACTATTTATCTATTTGTAAAGGGTCAAATGTGACTTTTCGAGACATTTTTTGTAAGTGGTGTTTCAGCAATAGACTTGCTGTTATCTGCAAATGGATGTTGCACCTTCTAATTAAAAAAAAACTGTTTTAAAGTGTAAAAAAGACACAAAAAGCCGCAAATACTAACTTTCATTTTCTGTTTCTAAAACAGTTATAACAGTAACAATTTGAAAGTTAGCCATGAAGGAAAAAAAAAATTATTGTGATATTTGCCAACATCTTTCAATTTTAAGCATTAAAATCTTTAGAAAAGTCTCTAGATAATTTGATTTAAAAATCAGTTACTAGTTAAGGCAAGAAGAAACAGGTTTTGTTGAAGTTAAAGGTTTGAGTTTGGCTATCTTGGGATTTTTTCCCAAGTATAACAAGGATTTTCTTTTATTTCTGTAAGATAATTTCTGTAGTTTGAATTCCACAAGACCAAATCAAGATTTAAATGATATATCACTTGTGAATGACCACTGAAATGTACTTAGTCTCAACTTTTAAAAATGTTTTTCCCATGTTGGTACATAAAAATATAGTAAGCCAAGAAGGGAAAAGTTATTGTTGGTCGTGAAAATATATTTGCATACACGATGCATATATTTTTACATCTTATGTCAATCTTGTAAAGGGATATGTGATATGCAAATTCATGAATTGTGGAAAATGCCAAAATTGCAGTTGGTGGTTTTGGGGTTTTTTGTTTTTTTGTTTTGTTTGTTTTGGCTTGTGGATATGTGTGTTTATTTTGCAAATGTCCACAAGTTGAACAAATAGCGGTGTCTGTTTCTCAGGAACAGGAAGATGGTATTTCGTAGCATGAAGGCCACCTGCTTGTGAAATCTACCGCTCTTGATAGTAGAACCATTGCCAGTTTGCCAGGCATTAGAGAATTTCACAGGGGGCATTTATTTTGCTACTTAGCAGTGTCAAGGCATTCTGTGAAATATTGTATCTTGTTTTGAGCACCACACATAAAATACACATATTGGAAGAAAGTAACAGGAATTCGAAGAAGTTTTGAACATGTTAACTATGAGAAAAGATTGAAAGCATGTAATTAATGAAATCTATAAAATAACAGATCAATGGTAGAAACTGAAGGAGTGTAATAGCCACCTTCCAATGCGTAGAAGATTATTTAAAAGGGCTATTGGTCAGTTTGTCCTTCCATCTCCTTTAAGGAGAATAGATTTAATTTTTCAAGAGAGATGATTTAGATATAAGGCAAATTTTCTCTCTGAGGGCATTTAAAAACTGCAGAAGGCTGCTGGGAGAATCTTCTTTGTAGTTAAACCAAAATTTTAAAGGATAATCTACTTATACTCTTTTGCACATGTGCTAAATTTAATGTATCCTTGACATCATTACCAGTCTTGCTCTTGTAGCAATTTTTTTGTCCTCATTCTCAAATGGAAGAACTGTTTTTAGGTAACTAGCAACAGGAAAAATATCTTAATACTGAAGAGTTTGAACAATGGAGCTAGCAGCTAGTCTTTGCAAACTTTTACTCCTTGGACACCAAGTTCTCCTTTTCCTCCATGCAGCTTATTACTCTTTGGTCTCTAGTAAGGTGTGTCAATGATAGAAAGCAGGACCATAACAACAACTCCCACATCGTCTCCTTGGGGGAACAATGTCAGAAAGAAACGTGTTTGGTCCTAGAGTTCTTTTGAACTCCTCCAGATTTCAGAAGGGGAGTCTTCTTCACAAGTTCAGCACAGTTAGGTCTTCTGTAAAGTACCAGTTTCCTGTGTTTGACCCTATTTTCTTACCCATCCCACACTGAGATTTCTTTGACTAGTTTATTGCACAAAGGGAATTGGCATTTCTGTTAGAGCTTGCATCTTACTCCACCTTTCTCCTTCCCATAATCCCTTGTTTAAGCTTGTATGTTCAAAGTTAATGCTGGTGCTATGTTGTCCTGGCTACTCCCTTTCACTACAAGAAGAAACTTCAAAGACACATCCATAGCCAGGAGTACAAACCAGAGGAGTACAGCCATTGTCATCACTTTACCAAGGAAGATGCATGAGCCTTCAGGCTGCATTTGATTTTTTGGGGGGATTTCTAAGCATAAAGGAATAGGAGTCAAGAACTAAGGCATCTTCAACAACAGTAGAAAAGGAAAGTGTTATGACTAAGACTACTTCTGAGACAAAAAACTGGTGCCTGGGAACTACATTTGAGATTCCTTTTTTAAAATGGTTATCTACACCATTCCCTCCTTGGGATTGTCCTAATTTTTCTCTGCCTTATACCCCAGTTGTTGCAGACAATGAGTACTGGCTCACAGGATTCTTTGGCATCCCTACAGAAGTCAGAGACACTAATACTCTCCTTGTAGCCCTAAAACCTTTTGTGGTTTTGAAGCCATGTTTGTTTGCCTGAAGTGCCTGGACCTCATGGACTCAGTTACTGCTAGAGGAGATAGAAGAATGTTTATACTTCCTTACTAATGCTTTGGACCATCTGATTTGCTCTCCTAAAGTTTCATTGGCAATTAATGAGGTAATCATGAACTGTTCCTATAGCTTGTGTCATGTTCAGGTTTATTTTGTGTCACACCAGGCTACCTTTGATGCCTAATGTGGCAAGAGCATCAGTTTCTTTCTCAGTAATGGAGACTGTGACTAGCCATAGCATGTCTCATAAGATTCACAGGCACTGGAAAAGGATTTACCCTTTGGTGGCTGAACTGGTCTGTCTGTGCACAGTTTTCTGTTCATTCATGGATTCAAAGGTGGTCCTGTGGTCTTTAGAGCATTATGTACACCAAAGAGAAATGTGTGACTTTGTCCATACTCTTATCTCAGTGAAGCAAACAGAAGAGAATGAGGAAAGTACTAAGAGACAGCAGCTGTAGGTCTGGTTCAAGCTGGGACATTGAATTGCAGGGATTAGGCAAAACTACAGTGTTGCCCTCAAACTGTTCATGCATGTGAAAATATTTAATTGCCCAAATACTGATGATAATCATGATAAAGGGAAAGTATATTTCATTTTATACATTAGGCTGAAAACATGGCTTTTTCTTGTGATGGTCTCTTCAGCTATTTATTATGTGATGTAAGGAATACTTTACCCTAAACTGTTCATTTATGCCTGTAATTTTAGCAAGGGTTCCAATGATAACATAAGTTACAAATTAAAGACAAGGCTGTGGGGATTCAATGTACAAGAATCCAGGCATGAATTACCATTTCAGTGTATATGCAATAGATTTTAGAGGTAATTTTTAAATGCAATTCATGATTTTGAAAAATATCCCTGTCTTTGCATCCCCCCCACAATGTCTGTCATCAGCTTCCTCATACCTCTCAGAAGTGGATAGCAATATGCCTTTATTTTCTTATATAGAAATGTAAACAATACATTAATATTCGTATAGTGTCACCTTTGTGTGACTAGAAAAATTCCAGGTTTTTTACCTTTTTCATTTTCAACCCTTTGTTGTATGTTTGTAGCTTTGTCTATGAGAACATTGAACTTTTCCAGTAATTAAATTTGTTAATACTGTTTACACTTAAAATGTTTTGCTTTTATACAGCTGCCCACATAGAAAAAATCAAAAAAGCTTCTGAACACATTTTTTCAGCTTTTGTTGATATCTGAAGCAGTTACAAATAAGATGTTTAAATAATTGTATAAAATTAAATATAGAGCTATCTTTATAAATTTTGTTCCTTGAATATTGCAACCCACTTCTGAGAATACCTCTGATGTACATATTTTTTTCGTAATTTTTATCTCAAAATACTTACATCACTTCCTCAAACCTTTATATCTTTTAGACATGTTTTCTGTAAGTTGGCAGAAGATGGTCTTTAACAGTTGAAAAGCTGAGATTTAAGCAAACAAAAAGAAAATATAAAGAGGAGGCCAGAGTATGGGAGATGGAACGAATTCCTGCCCACTTATATTTGAGATGCAGAAGTATTTCAATAGAAAATGGTTCACTTTGTAAAACAGATGGAAATGAGGAGAGGTTAAATTAATATTTCACCATTCTTTCAGCTGTTTTGTTTCTTTCTTTCTTATATATTCTTTTAAAAATAATTTTAATTTTTAAAGATATAAAGCTGTATGCTTTGGAACTAAGCAAGTAAATCAAAAGAAAGTTTAAAAACAGTCTTTAAAATAGCTTTTTCATTTTGGTTTCTCTCTATTTTATGTGAGCTATACGGAAAACAGATGGAAGCATTATTAATTTTTTCCCCCAATGAGTTTTAGTGCAGCATATTTGTATGTGTTATCTGAAACATATGAATACTTAGTATTGCTGCTGTTAAATTCGTAATGAGTTGTAGGGATTGTGAAATTCCCTGACTGGCTCTCATGCAAGTAGTTCATTTGCAGTGCTTAGATGTGTTAAGATTAAGCAGGGGGAATATGGCAAGCACTATCCCTGACCCTAGATGAAAAATTCAAATTTCTAGCTTTATGAGTTTGTAACAACTCTCGTTTTTGGTGAAAATCAGATAAATACTGTGTAACCCTGCAAAAAATTTTGCAATAAAACCTGATCCTAACTATAAAAGATTGCATGGATTCCATGCAGTTACTAGAAAATTTTCTAGTAAGTACGAAGGTGTGGAGATCCTGAGGCAAATTTTATGCATCAGATGGAAGTCTTTGCTTGTATATAACAATACTTAATGTGCACAGGCATGTTAGTTGTTGGAATACCCAAGTCAACTTGTATTTAAATAGCAGTGGTGGGTACATGGAAACACTGATCTTGGACTTCAGCCACATCTTCACAACTGGCTTGCTATAACATTCAGATATTTTCAAGTGGGACAAAGTGATGTGAAATGTCTCTGGTTATATTTTAATTTTTAATGTAATTGTAGTAAAACTTATTTTAATGCACTGTGTTGTGTCTATGCAGATATTAATACTTCAAATAAATTAAGTATGTAAGATCTAGTATACTGTAATCTGAAATATTTTTCATTTTAAGAAATATTAAATTTTTAAGTTCTGCAATTTTTATCCGAAAATGTTAAGGCCTTATAGGCAAGATCCTGCACATCTGTATATTCTGGCAGTTTGCATCTCCACATTGGAAACTCAATCCCTACAAAAATTAAAGCACATAGTTGTGATCATATAATTGATCATGGTGGAACTACTTACATAAGTAATGTTACATACATAGTTAATAGTCCTTATATTCCTTTGAAAGGACAGGTGGAGTGCTGCATCTGCTTTAGTACAAAACCAAGACAGTGTTCTTAACACGTACAGAAATTAGGCATGGGACACAGCAATATTTACTCATACAGAGACATGAAATGAAAGTGATAGAAAATGCAAGCTAAAATAGAAATGCTGCAGGTCAAAACCTTTATCTTTGAATTGGTGTTATCATTATACAGATGACATGTTTCAGAAGTATTTTCATCATATTAAGAAAATTGTTACCTATATTATTACTAAGTTTTTTCTTATTTTCCATAATTTACTTGAAAAATCATCGATTGCACGATGTGCAGTTCTGTACTCAGGCTTGTCTTTTGTTTATAACAGCAGATGATTTCTTGGAGAATTGGGCCCAGAATATATTACTCCAATTCATTTATACGTGAGTGTTTGTGTGTTTTTTTAGAATAGATATATCTGTTCTGGTCTTGATCTATGTGGTGTTATCATTCTTTACAAAAAGAAAAAAAACAAAAGAAAACAAAATTTAAAATGGACCTATCTGCTCTGATTTTATTGATTTTATTTTTTTATTATTTCATAAGATGCCGTAGCTAGATCAAATGTTGTAATACTAGGCTTTTATAAGTTCTAGAATAAATTTAGCTATAAATTAGCTGTAAAATAGTTGAATTAAAATTACAAGTAAAGCGTTTGTTTATGAAATGGTATACAGTAAATAGCCCTTTATAAACAATGATTACTCTGATCAATACTAGTGCATGATTAAGAAGACATTCAAAGACTTTGATAAGAGTCTTTGTTAGTGATTACAACTGTATTCCCAATAATAGCTGAATTTATAATTTGTATGTGTGAAAGGTCCATTCTGTAGATAACAGTGTAAACATTGCTTTTATAAAGCTGATGAACTGCAATTGTGTTACAGTGACATTATCAATAGAACAACTATGTTTTTGCTTTAGTAAAATACTTGAGATGAGAAATATACCTCTTATCAGCATGCTGATATCTGTATTTCTCTGCTGGGAACTAATTTAAACACTTCATGAGAGATTGACATTTTCAGTGCCTTAAACATCCTTAAAAGCTGCTTTGTTCATTGCAAGCCATATTTAGTATGACCTCATAATAATGTAGCACACCTCAAGTGTCATGCCTGTCTTTACTATGCACATTGGAACTGTGTTCATCTATACTAGACAACTGCACTTCAAGGAAAGATTTTTTTTGTTTCTTGATAGGCAATTAGCAGTAATTAGGAAGATTCACTTCAGTAAGATGTCAACATGAGATTGTTTAAAAAAGTTGAATGTCAGTGGCTTTAAAAGAAGTTTTTTTTTCCTGACACATAGGTATGGCATGTGAAACATGAAATGTTAATTTAACTTTTCTGCTTATTATTCATGCACAATATTATTTTGTCATTCAGATACTACACTGACAGAGTGCAAAGGGTGTTAAAATAGTGCTGCTAGAATAAAAAGAGGATTAATCTACCATTGGCCAATTAGCCAAAGGGTACTTAATGGTCTCTAAAGGCTACTGAAGTCTAACAACTAGCTAAAGCACTGCCAAAAAGTCCTCTATATTACCTTCATTTACTTGACATTTTGTGAAACAGAGTCAGCTGCCGATAACTGCGTTTGGCTGAAAAAAAAATTATAACTCAGTCATATAGTGGATTTTACTAAAATTTCAGAAGAATAAATGACAAATAACTTTTATATTTTAGGACTTTTGTTTGCTTTGGGGGGGTCTTTGTTTCAACTTAGGGATAGGATATTAAGTCACCAAAGACTTCTGTTTCATATTTTGTCTTCATGTCTGGAATACTAAGTAATCAACCACTTACAGCACTTGCATGAAAAAAAACTTTCACTGAGGGTTTGGATTTATTTGCCTTTTGTCTATATGATCACATTAAGTATGCAGCACAGTTGGCTTTTTAGTCTGCTACATACCACCTTTATTAATTTTAGCTTTTTTTTCCGTGACCCATCAGGCAGAGGTAGGTTTTGATTCAAGATTAGTAGGGTTAACTCAATAAATTTTGCCTTGGATATTGTAAATAGGTTTATCATTATGTTATAATTACATTTTATAGAATGTGTAAAATCATAAATACCTAACCCTGTGCCTGGAAATATGTTTTGAAAAGTTCTTTCATGGTTTATGTGTGCAACAAATACAGCTTATCTTGTATATTTTTCATGATCAAGCTAAAGCTGTGGGAAAATAGCTTTCTATTTAAAACCTTCAGATAAGCAGTGTTAGATTTTAAAATAGAACTTGGTACAGGAGCTATGCATGTAGCAAATGTATTTTATTACCTACTGTAGCAAGGTTTCTTAGAGAAAAGAAAAAGGAATATGTTGACTTCGGGTTTCTTACAGATATCTCTATGCACATCATAATGTTTTCATCTTCCAGGATTTTAGGATGGGAAGCTTCATAGCAAATATGATTTCTACACATCTGAGGATATTTAGATTGGTTATAGCTAGATTACAAAATAAGTAGTAAAATAAGGTTATGTCATTGCTTAAAAAGGGTTTCAAGAATATCTGGTTTACATCCTATTTCATAATCTTGCCTAGAAATACATTCTATATAATATATTCTGCAAATATAAATGTATAGGATCATGTACAGCAGTGGCAGTGCAATAGCAGCCACCACCAACAGAAATCTCATTTTCAGACATGCCAGTTGCAGTAGGACGGTGACTCTGCTGTAAACCGAGCTAGAAACTCCTCACAGGGTTGTTGTGATGCCAAGGAGCAATAGGCCATTCCAGGAGCTTCCTACATTAATCCATTGGGCCTTTCACGTAGCTGTCTTTCTGAGCAGAGGGCTTATGCTAAAAAGCCTTGCTGAGTCACTGGAAGTTTTACATTGACTACATAGAAACTGAGATTTCATCACTTATCCCTTTGTATACAGCAGAACAGAGTGTCAGGGGTATACCAAGAGCAAGGAGATTAAGATAGATGGATGTTAAAATACTGAATCTATAAACATCTGTTAAGCCAAAACACTCTGGAGGAGGTGCAGCAGACAAAGGCCTCTACATCACGGAGGAACAGCGGTAGCCTGCCTTTACCAACATCTGCTCTAGCTGGTGTTTAAGATTCTACCTTTCACCCTGGTGACCTCTTCCCCTGGAATAAATCCTTTCTACTCTGTCACTCAGGATTTGCATGCATGGTAGCACAGACACAAAAAACCCTCTGTGTCTAAAAAAGAAAAAAGAACGGAAGACTTGACCTAAAACTTACCGAGTGGTGAGGGACAGCAGGGCAATGAACTTGCTTCTTAAGTAAGTTAATGTAAGGAGTATCTTTTAGGCATAAATATCTTGCTGGGGCAGGGGGGCTGTTTTTCACATCCTACATAGATTTGTATAGAATTTTCACATACCCTTTCAATATATTGCAAATAGAAGAATAGTGCAATAGAATTATCAACCCAGTAACACCATTTATGTTGTCTCCAGAGCTGTTAAGAGACAACCTTCAGTGACTTAAGAGATAGGGGGCAATGGTGACAAGTGCCATCTCTTCTGTGACTGCCCCACCTTCCCAGGTACCCTTGCATAATAGGTGTGAGGCTTTGCAAGTGGAACTGAACAGTAATGAGGATGATAGTTCATCTAGCTTGGAAGTGTCGTTGAGGTTAAGTCGGCCTACAGCCTGCGTCAAAACTGCTTCCATAAAGAAAAAAAGACAGGTCATTGTCATAGGAGACTCCCTCCTGAAGGGAACGGAATGCCCAATATGCAGATTGGACCCACTTCTTAGGGAAGTCTGCTGCCTCCCTGAGGCCCAGGTTAAAGATGTGAAGAGAAAACTTCCTACCGTGGTACAGCCCTCAGAGTACTATCCATTATTGATTTTTCAGGTAGGCAGCGATGAAATTGCAACAAGAAGTCTGAGGGCAATCAAGAGAGACTTCAGGGCCTTGGGACAACTTGTTAAGGGATCAGGAGCACATGTAGTGTTCTCCTCTATCCTTCCAATTGCAGGGAATGATGAGGAAAGAAACAAGAAGAGCCAGCAGATCAATACCTGGCTCCAAGCCTGGTGTCACGGGCAGAATTTTGGGATTTTTGATCATGGATTGGTCTACATGACACCAGGCCTGCTGGTGACAGATGGGGTACACCTGTCTCAAAGTGGGAGAAGGATCTTTGCACAGGAGTTAGCAGGGCTCTTTGAAAGAGGTTTAAACCAGATTTGAAGGGGGAAGGGGATAAAACCAGGCTCGCTAGAGATAAGCCTGGGGGTGGCACACCAATGTTGAGGGACGGTGTGCTAGTGAGGTCCTTTGGTCTGCCGTCTCAGTAGAGGTAGGGGATGGAGATCCATGTGGCAGCAAAGATGCAAAGGTTATTGATGTGTTAGAAACCACAGAAGCACCTGAGAATGGTCATGTAGGAATTAGGGTTTCTCCCCCAAAAAAGGTGGTGGGATCAACAGCCCAACTGAAGTGCATCTACACCAATGAACGCAGCATGAGGAACAAACAGGAGGAGCTGGAAGCCATTGTGCAGC
>NW_008825114.1:5202824-5203024 GCF_000699105.1 Pygoscelis adeliae
TACTCGGCACTGGTGAGGCCACACCTCGAATACTGTGTTCAGTTTTGGGCCCCTCACTACAAGAAAGACATTGAGGTGCTGGAGCATGTCCAAAGAAGGGCAACGAAGCTGGTGAAGGGTCTGGAGCACAAGTCTTATGAGGAGTGGCTGAGGGAGCTGGGGTTGTTTAGCCTGGAGAAAAGGAGGCTGAAGGGAGACCT
>NW_008825114.1:5203242-5243048 GCF_000699105.1 Pygoscelis adeliae
ATTTAAAAGATGTGTAGATGTGGCACTTAGGGACATTGTTTAGTGGACTTGGCAGTGTTAGGTTTATGGTTGGACTTGCTGATCTTAAGGGTCTTTTCCAACCTAAACGATTCTATGATTCTATATCTCTGATTGCAATTGTGTGTCTGTCTTCGTCTGCTTTTGCAACTTGGGGGGTGTTTGTCTTGTACATCATATACTACTTTCACTTCACCCCCGTAGTTCTGATGCTGTTTCTGAATTTACGTACATTCATTCATATTTTAAACAATTTTTCCTACCTCCTCACTTAAGTAAATTCTATAACAACATAGCACTGCCCTCTTTGGCACCTCTCCCATGAAAGCCCTTTCTTTTTCAATATATTTGCTGTCATTTTTGAGAATGTGGCCACTGCAATCACGGCATTTTAGACCAGATGCATTTTGGTGGCAGCAGTAGCCTGAGAAGCTCCTGAGAGTCATGAGCTATCTTGGGCAGATATGGGGGCATTTCTAATTTTAATCAGAGATATTGATCTAGCTATGATTTTTTTTTTTTTTGCTTTTCTTTTTATGAATAATTTATTATAGAGACACTGAATCATGAAATTCTGCATGTAGAAATATTGGCTATACTGGACAAATTAACCTAATCCTTATATCTTTCTGTACTACTACTGTTTTTGCTTATTAAAGTAGCCTTCATTTTGTCTTTTACTCAGACTGTATTAATTGTGGGAATAATATATCAGATTAAGGAATAGCTAATTAGAAAATACAGTAGCACTATTTATCTCTTGTTCAATAATGACAGCAGATGCAGAAGAGAATGGAAAGATTAACCCCTTTACTAAGAACAGTACTTATGTCAAATAAATATGTAAACTGCCCATTGGCTTTAGTAAATGCACTTAAGTGTGAAATACTAGAGTTTTAACTTTAAATACAGGATGCATTTTCTTGTATCCATGATATTTTTTTAAGCTAATGCAAAATCTACAAGCATTCTCATGTCATTCATAATTGGAATAAACATGAGCATAAGTAGTTTTTCTTTTATTTGTGTATATATGTGATCTTCAGATGATTGGTATGGAAGTGTGTGTGTGTATAAACACATGTATATAAAAAGTTTTTTCTAATATCATCAAACAGTATAAAATCTGTTTTGGAGTTAAATAATAAAATGCCTGGAAATAGAACACTATCTTTAACCTTCTCACCCATGATTTTTTGTGTACCAGCATATAATCGGGCACACTTTTAGTCATTTCAAGCTGTAGTATCTTCTCCAGCTTCTTATCAGGATTCTTCACAAAGCAAGTTTTTTTTGCCCTTTGAGAGATTTCACTACCATTTTGTATAATTGTTCCTTATGTTAAACTACCTTATTTAATAAGGTAGTTTATATCCTTATAATAAGATAGTACTATAGTTACCCTCTTAAGGAGCAGAGAGTTGTCAGGCCATTGGTGGCTTTCGGCTGACTACAGATTCGTGAAAGTTAACCACTAGCATGAAAATTATTTCTGTTCCCCTTTTTGCAGAATGACAGTCAATATTATTTAAATTAAAACAAATATTTTATTTAGAAGATTATCTTTATAAGGAGTACTGTGAAATATATTGTTACAAAGATTGAATAAGTCCTGTCAGTTGTCAATCAAGTGCAACAAGACTGAGAGTTTGTTTGCATGTTATTTATTTGAACTAAATCCCTAACAAGCCTCGTCTGCTAATTGGACTTAGCATTTATGTTGCTAAATGAGAAGTGTTTTGGCTGCAGTATAAGGTGGTAAGACCTACCCAGTGGAATAAACAACTAACATCTGTTATCCTGTCCTGCTCCAGCTTGGCTTTTACCACTTAAGTACCTCAGCCCTAGAGTCAAGGTTATGGAATATGTGGTTCCCTGGCTATGGTGCATATATGTGAAAGGGAAGAAATAACACAACGTGAGTAAAGACCAGCCAACCAGAAGATATTTAGTACAGCTGGTCCACTTTGCTTTAACCTCTACAAGCCCTACAAATATCAAAACAAAAGCCAAAAGAAGAGTATATGTTTTATAGCAGTTGTCAACACAGGAATTCAAGTGAGCTTACCGTGATCACCATTAAAACAGATTTGACATTTAACTACCTTTAATACGCATTGGTGTCTGAGACGCCTTGGTATTTTTTCATGCTCTGTGTAGAAATAATTGCTGAATGCCAGAGAGGCTCTAGGTAAACAGGTTTCAACAGTAACTACTGTTACAGTTTTGTATGATAATTTTTGCCTGTCATGGTAAAAATAGCAATGTGTACAGTCAAAATTGAATTAGCTTGCCTTTTAAAAAATTGCTTGTTTTTAATGTTAGTTGACTTCTCTTTCCTGCCAGATTTGATCTTTGCATGGACTAGAGAATTCAACCACTATGCAATGTAATTACAGATAATACATACTGTTTCATTCCTCTTGAATTCTGAACCAGAGAAGCATGTCATATGATCAAGCAGAAATATTTTTAGGATGCAATTGTGATTATTTCTTCTGTTTGTAAAACAGGTGTTGACCTCCAACCTGGCCAAGTGGCAACAGGAGAAGGAAGATTTACAAGGAAAATTGAAGTTGAGAGAACATCTGTCTCGAACTGCTGGCAAGAGTGAAGCCACACCAGCTCCTTCAAAGAACATTGATTTAGAGATGAAACAGCTGCAGTGGAAACTAAAGGTGACAGAACAGATTATCTAGTGCTGAGGATAATTTGTATGAACAGTATTTCATAACTGGGTCAAGCAGATATATATATACTCACATATGAATATCATTTATATATCTTAGCCAACGATTAGCAGCTTAGGTACTAATAGATAACCTTCGATGTTAAGTAGAAATGTAGTCATTAAGCAGGAGAACTAAAAGTTACAATTAAAACAATTTTTGCAGATCAAATAGGCCAGACAGGGAGGCTTGCTGAGTTTTCACACAATGATTAAATGCATCTTGTTGGAAAGTGCTGTGGAATTACTTCAATGAGAACTGTGTTGATTCCTTGCTTCCTTTAAGAGGAGGTAAGCAGTAGCTGTCTGTGAAAGGGGAGCATGGAATTTGGGCTGGTGGGGCAGCTCATGTAATGTAACAGTGTTATGTTACTTATACGTCACTACTATTCTTGTCTTCAAAGAGACATCATTCTTTTTGTATTTGTATTTTTGTAGATTAGTTGATAGGAAAATACTAAGTTGTTGATGATTTCATTTTTCAGTCTCCAGTGATTCTGTTATATGTGGATGATGTAGATGCTGGACTGTGTTGATCTGAGAGCTTTCTCAGCAGGTGGCCTGGCTCGAACATATTAATTCTTCTTCTTTTCTCACTGGAGGAAATATATGTGCAACAGAATGTCTTAAAGTTGTTTTTTTCCATCATTTTGTGTTTAATATTTGAGGAAAGAGAAAAGGTCAAAATGGTACAGCTTCTTGCTGCTAGAAGAAATGGCACACTAGCAAGCTGGCTGCCAAAGGATCAACTTTGAAGAAGAAAAGGACATATTACATGAGTGATATAGCTGGCTCTGGCTCTGAGTACTGGATTAGCTGTGCTAGCACACAAGGTGTGGGTAGTGCTCAGACCTCTTAGCTGTTGATGGTAATCATAGTATTACAGATCTTGGCTATAGCACACTGGATGTGTAACATCTAAATTCAGGGATTAGTAAAGGTAGGTCACATTGATAAAGAGATGAGGGCAGCAGGGAGTAGCCATGAAAAGCCACATAATTTGATCTACTTTAATGATGAGAAAGAGATCTTGAAACCATACATGCTGACTTCTTGAGTGTTGATTTTAGATTTGGGTTTGACTAATCTGCTTCTGCTGCTGGCGAGTGGTAATTTCTGCTAATTAGGGTTGTTCCTTTTAGATGAGTGTCCTCATTATCCAGAAACCTAGTAGTCAATTGCTCTATGAAAGAAAAATAAAAAATGAGGATTTTTTTTTTTTTTTGTAAAATACTCTGAGAGTAACACTCATGCTAGAAGCCTACTTTATTTGTCTGCCAGATGTGAACTGCAAAATATATTGCTGAAAAAATCAAAGGTTTTTTTGTTTCTGCAGCAGAGGAAACATTTAGTAAGCATATATAAATCTGATGTCAAAAATACTAACATGACTTTTAATTCCTTCTTAAATACTTATTACATTTTTAATGTAAAAAACCATGTATGCAAAACTACATTTAGAATAAACATAGCCTGTGACCCCAAATCCAGATTAGTAGAGTAAATTCACTGGTTGCTGAATTGGATGAGAGTTTTGACTATAAAGGCCTCAAAAGCTACTTAAATCAAGTTACTGAAATTTTTAGCCTTATTTTGACCTAATAATTTTCAAAAATTTAAGTCTTGTAAGTCATTTTTAACAGAAGAAATTGGCAAAAGTTGTCAACTATTGTTCCAGGCTATCTAGCATTCTTAAAAAGGAGATACAAAGTTATTCTCCTAAATGTCTGAATGTGGAAGCGGCAAAAGCTTTCCTTATAGCTCAAAATCTCAAAGTACCTGGTTTTGTTAGTTCATTTTTTTTCTCAGAGCTATCTTTGCAGTGTTTGTTTATGTTGTATATAATGACTCCTTGTATCTTTGCCAATAGGAAGAAATGTGTTAGGTGTGGGTAGTGAGTTTGGAAGCAAAATACCATAAGCGTATGTCTTTGCCTCTGAGCATGTGCAGAGGCCCACCTAAGTATGCAAGTTCATATCTGGTGTGTAAACCATGTAACTGGGTGCTGTGCTTCACGCTAATGAAGCTCAAGCTCAGCAAACAGGTCTCAGGAAACTCAGGAATATTCTGCTAGCATACATCATTTTAACAATTTTCTGGTTATACCTCACATTAATAGTAAATAGACTAGACAAGTTATTAAGAACAATATTTTACATCTAACTATGCACACAAGAATATATACTCCCCTTGAGGTGCACAGAGTTATGTACAATACTCCTATTAATGTTAATAGGCGTTACAAGTCTGCACTGAGCAGAGAAATTCTCCTGAAGTATCTTTGTTTACAGCATGTCTGATCTGTTCACTTATTGTTTATACATAATGAGTAAAAAGCTTTAGTACAGTGGCTGAACCTGAATGCATATATGCACACATAGATGTTGTGCATACACTTAACGCATATGTATCTTTTGGCAACACCTTTTGGATTTCTGAAATCTCTATATGCGATATGTTTGAGCTGCCATTTTCAGCAATGACATTCAATGCATATGCTCAGATTGTTAAGATGGCTACTTAGTTAAATTTTGTATTTTTATTTCTTTAGAGTTGTTTAAATACAGTTGTTCTGTATTTAAATCTTGGGTAGATTATCTGTGTGTTTTCATGGACGAATTGAGGCTTTTTTTTACATCCTACTACTTACGATGAGGAAAGGCCAACAACTGTATAACTCTCTTTCACTGGAATTACACATGCCTGAAAGTTAGGATCGTACCTTTTTGTTACTGAAATGTAGGATTTGTGTTACTGTGCCCAAATGGAAATGTCTTTGTCTTGTGCTTTGAGTTTCAAGGGACACAAAAACAACTGCTCTTGTAGATCATCTTGTACGCTCTATAGATGTAGGTCCCTTGTGCTGTAGAACTATACCATTCAAAGATGTAGTTCAAATGAAGATCCGATTTTATTTCTCTTCTTTTCTGTTACCTTTTCAACTGACCACGCTATGCAAGAGAAAATGTGGTCCTGGTAGGTGCACTGGACTTGCAGGTGTCCTGTGGAACATCTATTAATCATACATTATTAGAGCAATGGAAAAGTACTGATTTTGATCATATTTTCCAAGGAATGTACTTTTGCTTAAGGGTAGCTAGAAAGTAAGAAAACTCTTTTTGTCCCCATTAATTTGAAGAGCATTCATAAAATATGTGGAAGTTTACACAGCCCATTATTTCAAACAAATTTACTGTTGACTGTGATAATATTCAGTCTGCTTTATTTATATTTTAATATTTTTCAATATAGAATTCGAATAATGAAATCACTAAGCAATCAACCACCATTAAGTCACTAAAAAACGAAGTCCAGGAAAAAGAAGAACGGATTCGGGAACTACAAGCAAAGTATGTTCACTCTTCTATCCATTGTGTTTGGTGCCACCCAGTGGCAGCTGTATAATTGTTACAACATTAACCATTCTTAGATAGATTTTTAAGAGAATGTTTTATTATTCTTTTTACTGCAATCTTGCGAACTGTTACAGGGGTTTTTTTTAGAAACTGGAGCAGTACATGCTAAAATTGCATTTTGTTTAAACTGATGAGTGATTACCTAGGTACAGTATCTGAATTGCAATAAGAATACCCAGACCCTAGAGTAGACTATTTTATCCTTGATGTAAATCTAAATGAATTCCTCAGCACTGTTAAACACAGTCTTTCAAATACAGTAATTCTTTGCCTAGGGGCTAAGAGACATGTCAAGGTTCAGATGCTTAAACAAGATTAAATATCCAGTCTTATATTCATGAAAAGTTCAAAAGGACAGTTGTATTTGTTCCTATTTGAATTAATTAAGGTTTACTACTCATTTTGAAATTCACATGTATTGTTGTGAAGTATTCAACTGAAATTTTTATTCTGCCTACTTTAACTGATGTAATAGTGTTCTTCAATTATATTACTATATAAACATAACCTATTAGTATATCTGTGAATTACTTGTCTGTCCCAGAGTTTAAGTCCTCTAACCATTCTAATTTTTTTATTTGTAGAAAGAATGAAATTTACTTATCTGAAATTAGTTCATTTCAAAAATAAAGAACTCTTAAAATTGTTAAATTGTGTACATTGTGTATTTTCTGTTTCAAAATGAAACTGAATTTTTCCACCATAAGCCTTAAACTTAAATTTAAAATAAAGTTACTGGTTAACATGATTGCTTTATAAAACAGATACTGCTTTTTCATAAACTGTTAAGATATAATCAACAAAATAACATTAATAGTATAAATGTGAAGTAGATGCAAGAAATTTTAAGATGCACTATTTTCCTGTTTTTTTTTAATATGGTATTGACATGGTATCAACAATGTTTTATTCCTGTATATATTACCATCATTCATTTTGCCTTCATTAAAAAAAAATAAAAATCCAGAAGTCTGAACATATTCAGGTATTGTTTATGTTTATATTTAAAATATTAATTTGTATCATAAGTGTGGAGGCATTGTATAAGGCATAATTTTCTCATTGAGCAGAGATTACATTGTAGTACATGGGATTTTCTTTTTTGGGGAAGTTTCTGAAAAATGCTGATGTTTTTTCTAGGTTTTGCAGTTTTTAAGAATTACTATCTCATCTGACATTATAGGGATAGAGGTTTTTCATGTATTTCTGTGTATTACTCAGTTGGATGAAAGGAGACTTCTCCCTTTTACTTTCTTTTAAAAATAATTTTGTACAAAGTAGTGTTTGAATGATACCTGCTTCAGACATCCAAAAAAAATTAATTAATTAAATTTTGTTTTCAACAGCTATTTTGCCTTTTTTTATAATAGCTTAAGAAGAATTATTACGATTTCAGATCAGACAAGTTAAAGCATGAACCACAGCAAAAAGCAAATCACAAATAAATTGCATATTTAGAAATAGGTCTGTTTAATAAGAGACTTGAAACTGGCTTTAATTGTTGCAAATAGGGTAAATTGCAAGAATTGCAAATAGGGTAAATTGCAGGAATTGCATCAGCTTTTATTTTAAAAAGTATTCTAAAGCTACAGGAGTGATACTTTGTCTACTGCATTTATACTTTTTAGTTGTTTAAAATAGTTGCATATTAACAATATTTTCTAACAGTGACATGCAGTGTGACTTCTTCCCTTCTAGGATTTCTCGATTGGAGAGGGACCTTAATATGAAAAGACATTTGATAGAAGACTTAAGGTCTCGTCTAAAAGCAAATCAAGAAAATGAGAAAACCTCTAATGAAACATTAGAAAGTCTTGAGAGAAAGGTACTTCTTTCTTGCTATTGATAGTTTTAGGAAAAGCAAAAGCTGGTGGATTTACAGAAGTCATTTCAACACACTATACATACTAAATCAATATATTGCTTTAAGCAAACAACATACAGTTAATTTAAGGGTGTAATTCCCTCCACTATCACTATGGTGATAGCTTGGATGGATTCAGCATAATTTAATGTATGTTCATAAAAGGTGTAATTAAATATTAAAGTATTCAGAACACTGAGTTGCAAGGATATGCTGTAAGTAGTGAGATTTAGTTTTATGCACTGTAAGTTCATCAAATACAGTAGACCTGAAACAAGGGTGATTTTATATGACATATGCTAATGAAGTCCACGCACCTCTTCTGGCTATAGTAGTTAAATGCTTTAATATGTTAATCTGTTGTCTACTGCAATATTATGAATGATTCACAGTTCTTAGCTTAATGAAATTCTATCTGTGTAGGTAGAGCTTAATTTCTATAGCAAATCATGTTCTCCTGCAAAATTCTAGGATGATTTCACCAAAGGTAGAAGAACTTGTATATGTTTTGGCATATTTCTATATTATTCAACCAATGTATTGCGCTTTGGCCTCTAATTCCAGAAAAAGATTATAATATTTGGTTGTCTGTGAGGTTATGCAGCGTATGACCCCAAAATAGAAATAAACAATTTATCAATTTGCTTTTGTTTTCCTAGAATGCGGGTGCTTGCTGAATACCACAGGCACTATCTCTACTTACAGTCACATAGCACTTTCAGCTCTAGAGAGAGCTACTCTCTTACCCTCCATGCCAAAGATAAGGTTTTATTAAGAAATCTGCAGCCAGAGAGTGAGAGCATGAGTAGGCAAGGGAGCTAAAGTATGACATGAGAGAAATACCTGGTTTTGGTTTTAGACGAAAGATTTTGAGTAGAACGATGTACTTTAATGCTGTTCTTTGAGTATTTTAAACACTGCATTTCTCAGATTCCAGAGAATTGAATTCCATACATTAATTTGATTATTCCATATGGAAAATCAAATTGGTAAATTTTACATTATCTTCAGCAGAAGATCAAAGAAATTCCCTGTTATTCGACATTGTCAGGAAAACTTTGTGATTAATACTGTCAGGAGAGCTAAATGATTTTCTAGGAGCGTTGGTCTATTTCATTTTACCCAAAATCACTGTTTGCATTGTATGGCAAAGTGATAATTATTATCTAAGAGGCTTTACAGACTATTAACTTGTAGACAGTTATCATTTTCTCAG
Source organism: Pygoscelis adeliae (assembly GCF_000699105.1). Classification (NCBI taxonomy): domain Eukaryota; kingdom Metazoa; phylum Chordata; class Aves; order Sphenisciformes; family Spheniscidae; genus Pygoscelis; species Pygoscelis adeliae. Next base: position 5,212,485 of record NW_008825114.1, read on the forward strand.
CTGAGTTTTAATTAATGTTTTTACCTCTGATGGAAGAAATGAGTGGAAGTTGTGGTTTGCTCCCTTTTGCATACACTGTAACAGTAACATATATCAACAAACAGCTCTGCAAATGAAGAGCTTTTCTTTACGCTTAATACAAGTCAAGACTATGTAACAAGATTGTGTGCAAACTGATCTCTACTGGATCAGCAGTAGAGATTTATTAAAGACTAATTTCAGGAAAAGGTACTTTAATCGAATTATTTATATAATACAAGTATGTTTATGCAATGTAGGTAAGCTTAGTTTTGATTTTATTTCCATTTTTCAGTTTTATATTGTAATAGTCGATTGCTCTTGGCCTTTCATTATTTCAGGTAAAGGCACTGGCTGGAGACTGTTCAAACAAAAAAACTTCCATCGACTCGCTGAAACAAAGACTTAATGTAGCTACAAAAGAGAAGTCTCAGTATGAGCAGATGTATCACAAGGCTAAAGATGAGTTGGAGAAAAAGGTATATTAGAGTTGTGATGGCTCCACTGTGGAACCTTTTCATACCTCACTTTCAAATGAAAAGTTGCAAGTTCATCAGCTTAGACTTTTTAAATACAGAAAGGGAAAAAAAAGCGGAATAATAGTAATGTGTTTCTCTGATTTAATTCAGTCACGTCACTGAAATTTAGATGCTGAAACATGGATATAATGACTGAAAATGAAATTACTTTTTCCCATGAAATTACATTTTATGTGTTGCAAGTTGAATGTTCTGTGATGTTAACCATTGTGTGGGAGGTTGGTTTGTTCATTCGTTTGTTTGTGGTCTGCCATACCTGTCTATAAGCTTTTATTATATCACTGCTGTTTCTCTGCGGATGTATTTCAGGATCTCAAGCTTACCAATCTAGAGAGCAAAATGATTGAGACTGAATGTGCCATGACTGAACTTGAGACTACTGCATCTCAACAACTACATGGCTTGGCTAAACAGAGTGGGCAGGCTTTGGAAACTGTACAGAAGAAGCTGCTGCTCACCAATGACAAAGTCGAAGAGTTCATGACATTTGTGAAGGTTTGAGTTTTGATTTTCCTTTGAGTGTTCACCTAAATAAAGGTATTCTTGAGTGAAAGCAAAATGTAAAAGATTAAATGAGGCTAATCTTTTGGTGCGTTCCCTGTTCTGGAACAATCTTGAAGTTCCTTCACTGGCCTGGTGTCAGCTCTGAACTGGTCTAAACAGGAAGAAAGCATCCATGGCTCTAGGTCTCTTTCCTAGACTTCCATAGACTTCCATAATTTTTATTGGTCATCTTTCTGGATATGGCTGCCAGTGTACTTATTCACAGGAAAAAGTGCTTAGTTGTATAACAAATTACTCTGCAGAAAAAATTTTCCCAACACATTTAAGAAAGTAATTCATATCTGTTGATTAGTGTGACTTACCTCATTTTCTCCCTACATTGCTTTTTATTGCAGAAATTTTAAATAAGGAAGCCTCTATATTGCAAAATTGAAAGCAGTTTTAAAAACAGTATGTAGAATGTTCTTTTCTTATTTTGGTTAAATACTTAATAATCTGCTACAGTGATCATGCAATAATACTGTGTGGTGTTATACAGATCACTTCATCATACTACTTCAGAGTGAAGTTCTGCAGAACGGACTAATCTGTGTTTTGTAACTTAATATTTGAAATATAAATATTATTTATTTTTCTGAAATACCCTCTATGTAACTAAGAATTATAATGCCTATTCTGTATATATCTATTGAATTTAGCATATATCTACTATATACCTACTTTCAGACAAGGTTGTATCTTACTAACCCATGAAACAGATGGACTTCTCTACTGTTCTTGGATTTCTGTAGAGGTGAGCTGCTTTCAGATGTGTTTGAGCAAGTCTGATAGCATACGAAGTAAAGAGCAGTGGTATTTTGATGCACTGTAAAAAGAAGGCATATATAGTTATCTCTTCATGAATAACTTTCCACTATGGATTAAAATTTAGTAACTTAAGTACTTGTGCATTTTAGCTTCTTTCTGTCATCATTAGATAACAAGTCATTCTACAACGATCCCATGTTCAGTTCAGTTGCAAAATTCACATCAACTTTATTATGAAAAAAGGCTGAACAATGTTGAATGGACTTTAAAATCCTAAATTCAAAGAAATTATAAGCTAACATATCTAAGGTGAAAATGAGGATTGACTTTCATGAAAAAGTGTGGCTGTTATTTAAAAAATGAGTTATTTTCCTTTTTAAGTTTGTGATTAAAATAAAGGTTGTCTTCTGTTTGCCTTGTTTCATAACCCTTGGGAAAGTGGTATAAAACTGATCACTGTGCCCTGTGATTCAGAAGTATCTTGCCTATTCTTGAACAAACTGTTACTTTTCGTGGGGGAAAATGTGCTTTCTTCTAATACAGAATGCTTCCTCTAAGAGGAAGAAATGAGTGTTCTTTCCACAGCTGCATGCTTGTTTTTGGCTAAGTATGGGAAAGTCTGAATTAATCTAATGTGTTATCTATTTTTTAAAATTAAATACTCCTATGTCATGAATGATAGGGAGATGCAATTCAGTCTCCATTCAACCTGCTATGAATTTTGGAATGACTTAATTGAATAAACTGCAGTAGCAATTATAGACAATGAGATAAACAAGTGTTTGTACTATCAATACTTTGCATACTTCCATAATGAAAAGTTTGTCAAAAATTAGCAAATGAGAAAGTAAAAGATATTCTTTTCTCAAAAGTAGCTGTAGTGAGGAAAATCACCTATTAGCAACTATTATGATACTTTGAATCACAGTTGAATAAGATGACTGCTTCTCTCTTAGTTACCGTGAATATTCATTAGCATTTACATGGTTGTACTGTATGTGAAAAGAAAGTTAATATGTAGTTTCTATATAAAGCTAAATATGTAGTGTCTCCCCTGGATAAAAAACATGCATGCGTATTTCAAGTAACATTTTTGCTGACTACTGTTCCTCTGCAGAAAGATTTTTTGAAAATAACGTTGCTGTCTGTAAGTCAAATATTGATGAACAGGGAGCTCCTCGGTAGATTGCTTTGTTTAGTTAGGTACTAAATATTTATGGAAAAAAGTTCTCTGAAATCAGATTTGATTCACAGTATACCACTGTAAAAAATGTAGTTGAAGATCCTTGGTGTTCCAGTGGAATTGTGTAGTATATCAAGTAAATCCTGTTAAAATACCTCTTACGTATCTGATGCTATAACCTGCATAGGAACATTGAGGTGGCACAATAAGAAGTAGCAGTACTGCTTCCTGTACCAGCTCTTCCTTTGAAGTCTGGTCTCATTTCTACTCTCTCCTTCCAGCTGGCGGTCAATTTTCCCATGACCTTGATTCTCACTCAAGTTTCAGTAACTCAGATAAGTTTTTCTGTATAGAGATCAAGTTTAATCAAGTTTAAACTGTCTCTTGCTTAACCTGTTTAACATATTTGTATGACCCTCTTATCTTTGCTATTCTGATCACTTCACAAGCCTTACTTGTTTTTCTGAGTGCAAGTGTAATCTTCTCGTTAATCAATCGAATGCAGTTACTTTTTCTAGCCGTTCCATGTCTCTCATGACATTATATAGTTCTTCTTTTAACATACAACAATTAAATCATTTCAGCATTGCTAATTAATAGCTACAACTAATAATAGGACAACAGAGGAACTTCAGAGAAGAGAGGCTCTTTCTGTTTATAGCAGACACAGTTACTTGCCTTTAGAGTTATTGATAACTCAGAACCACAGGATCTTGAATCCATTTGGATCAATATACTAAGTTACAAAACCTGGGGGAGGGGTTTCTGGGAGGAGTCTGATATACACCACTGTTTCAAATTAGAGAATATGATAAGTTAGTGGATAAGCACATATTTGTAATGTACAATAAAGCATTGCATTGCTATGGGGAGCCCAGTTTGGGACACTTATGCAAGTAACTAAAATTGCTAGATTGTAAAATTTAATAATAGTTTCTAAAAGTTGTGGAAGAAATACTTAAAAACAAAAGTTGCTGTATCCAATATGTTGTAAGTCATTATTGGACTTATTTTTGTTGGAGAGTGGTATAGGGATCAGGTGTTATGTCCTAAATTACGTTCAGTGGGAACCAACAGGGCACTTAAAATAGGTTGATTCAGAGCAGCTCATTTCTCCAAAGCTGTTATGAGGAAGATACAGGTGAGTAGAAAATATGAATAGAAATTGTGCACTGGAATAGTTTATTAAGTAACCAAAAAACCACAGTTCCATAATTAGAGGGTAGCTTTTTATAACTATCTATTTCAGTTTGATAGGAAAGAGAACACAATATTTAGAAATAAAAAGGCAATATAAATGAAATGGAAAACGGATTATAGATAATAACCTGAAAATATGAGCAGCAATAGAGTATGGAGGATGGAGAAGACGCTAAAGATATCAAGACGAAATCTGTGGGTAGCAAGCCAAAGAACAATATTAAAGGGATAGGATTTAAAAATGTACTAGTAATAAGATAGCTATTACAGGATGGATACGACCCATTATTAGATAAAGCAACTCTGTAACTGTGCAAAGGTAGAAGTCTTGTAAGAATATTTCTGGTTTGTATCTGGAAGGAAGATGGCTGATGTTAGATGAAGATGATGAAACATCCCCAGTCTATTAGTAGCCAATGGAGGATTTTAAACAATTTCTAGAGAGAAGTAGCATTTTTAAATTGAGAACTTCTATAGTTTACAACTTGATAGGGCTGGTTAAGGAATTTTACTCTTGCTGATCCTCATTTTGAGTAAGTATTCAAAGTAAGTGTATATATACTATAACACAGCCATAAGTATTAGAGTAGTCTAGAAGAATGATAATATTGAGTCAATATTCAGAAAAGGCAGTCAGGATAGGTATTTTTAGGTCAGTTAGTCTGACCTCATTTCTGGCTAAAATAATGAAAATCTGATATGAAATTCAATAATTAAAGTATTAAAGCACAGGAGTATAGTTATACTTCTTAGAATGGCTTTATGGAAAATAAGTTGCATTGAATAAATCTGATTTCTCTTCTGGAAGGCAGTACAAGTCAGTTGATAAAGGTTACTATTCATTTTAATATACTGTTTTTTAAGATGTCTGACCTAACACTGAGACGTTCAGATAAAAAATGTAGGCTATGCAATATCAATAATATGTTAAATGGATTAAAAATGGCGTGTGCAGTTGATCTGAAAAGTAATTAATGAAATTTAGGTGTTTCTAAAGTTCTGTAAAGATCAGAGCTAAACTGGATTATTAAACATTTTCACAGAATTAGATATCAAATCCTGGTAAAAGTTGTCAATGGCATCTATGAAGACTGATAAATAATAATGAAAGTAAGGCTGTGAGTGTAATGTAAGCTAGGCCCAATAAACTTTTTTATTACAGAAGAACGCAAACTACCAGACCCCTCCTGTAAGAGGGACCAGGTGGGTCTGAGAATATTTTAGATGACTTTTATACAGCTACATGTTTTCACCCCATCCAGCTTCCATCAGCACCATAAATTCTCTTTGAACCATGCATCCAATTTCTATAGTGTACCATTGTTCAGTATTTTCTGTAACACATATTGTAGTATCAGATCCTCAGGTGGATCTTGCCAGTTACATGCAGCACAGCAACCAGAGCAAATGTTCTTTGTTATGTTTGTAGTACCTGTGACAACATGTGCAGAAAACGGCCACTGGATATAGTTAAAAAACTGCTATTAGACTACTTGACTGGATGTCTATCAAAAATAGGGTACAGCATACTAGAATGCTATGAAAATGTCCAAAATCCTACCTAATTCTGCAGGAATTCTGTTTTCCTCCATTACTGTACTTTTTTTTTTTTACTTTTTTTTTTTTAGCTCACCTAGACTTTTTCCGTATATTGCTGTTGTGGACCCTGGTAAGCTCAACACTCAGTAGTGTTGTCTGTCCCATTCAACTTGTACGTCAGCAAAACTCATTTTTATAAGTTAATCTGCAGGGATGACATCTGCCTCAGCCTGAAAATATCAGAACTTTTCTGACCTTGAGGAAGATGTTTTGAATTTTTGATAAGGCACCTATATTCAACTGCAGCTGTAATAAATAGGTGATGGCTGAATGCTTCAAAGTCAGCTCAGAGCATTTCTCACTTCCATAATGCCTCTGTGATCTGGACTTGTGTGCCCTCCACAGAGGATACCCACTGAAGCACAGTTCACATCTGGTCTGTTCTGGCATGGTTCTTGATAGGTCTCCAGTATAACCATCTGATAGAACTGACTGCCAAAATCAAGACCCATTGCAGTTTACTTGGCAAGCTTAGTGGATCTACTTGGGGATCTAGCACTCACTCTCTTAAGACATCTGCCCTCATTTCTGCTACTCAGAGCAGGGCTTAAGCTAGGTGCATTCCTCCTTGCTCTGTTATTTGACATACAGCTACATGCAGTCACGCATGTCAGAGGCCTTATTCCACCTCTCCTTGGCCGAGTGATGTTCTGCCAGTCATTTGCCATTCAGTCAGCTTACCTTATATCCCAATATATGTCAGTCTCTCTTACCTTTCTGCAGTTTACCTTGAATCCTGGCATCAATTTTGGCATGGCATATTTTCTCACTGCTATCTTGGGCTGTAGTTTAATATAAGTTAACACTTCTGTTAAAAAGTTCCACCTCTGAGTGACCGTCACTGCTGATTTCTGCCCCTATGAAACTTCTTTCCTCCTCCATTTATGAAATGTCATCGTAAACATTATATGGGTCAATTGTGAGCTAGCTCATGAAAATGCAGTTAACCTTTTGAAAACCCAGAGCACCAGCTTTTGTGTACCACAGAGGGTCAGAGCACAGACAGGTTTACATGGTTGCAGGCTAGATATGTGGGGACTGCCCTTTAGTGGCAGTGCTAATTGAAAATGTCACATGAAACTTCTTCTTGTTACAAAGAATAAGTCTAATTAACAACTCACCACTTTCATGTTAAAAATTCCTGTCATTTGGCAAATTCCCGTTATTTACCATCGTTGTCTTTTTCTCTTGAACTGTTCTGTGTTGGGGAAGATAGAGCATTGCCAGGAAACATGTTCTTCTCAGAATGACCACATGCAGATGACGTCCTATTTTCTCTTTATCTCGAAAAAAAAAAAAAAAAAAAAAAAAAATTAGAGGGGGTTAGTAGTTGGGTTGGGAGGCTCAAATATTTGGGAAATATTATCAGCTCCTTTCCAACAAGAGAGGAACACAAGTACACTGCTACTGCCTGTACTTCCAGCCGCAAAGTCAGTTCTTTGGAGAGAAGTAAATCCTTGCAGGGGACTCTCAGAATTCTCCAGCTGTGGTGAGATAGTAAGAAATATTCTTCATAGGACGTTTCCATTGGTGCATATGTTCTCAAACCCTGTGGATTCAGTTTCCTTGGCAGTACTGCTGCTCCAACTTCTTCCAGGTCCATGGTGTGCAGAACTTGCTTTTTATATGGGTACCCAGATCAGATGCCAGATGCCATTTGAATGATCACTTATTTCTTCATCTAAAAATGCTAAGCATAATATACAATTGTAAAATTTTATAATTGGCAAAAATGGACTAACTTTTTATTGAAATAGAACTGTATTTTGCTGTGCAGACGAAAATTGATTTATTTTGAAAAGTTTACACAGTTGTATATGAATGGTGCCAATTTGGAAGTGTTGTTTGACCAAACAAAGGTTTCTTCAGCAAGTCACTGGGACATTTTGCAAACAGCGGCAGATAGTATCACTTAAGTAAATCAGCACTGTCAGTTTTGATTCAAAAGCGGACACCTTTAACATGACTTCAAGTTGCTAGAAAATGTTCCCCACTGGGAACACTTAGAAGCCAAAAGATAAGTCTATTTCATTTATTACACTCCAAACTGTCAACACTTAACCTAGAAAAGTATACCCAGAGTGATTATTTTGTATTGTATGGAGTGGATGATGACTCTGCCAATCTGTGTTCAGTCAGAATCAGCATAATATTTGGTTACAGGGATGTGTTGCAGTCTGATGAGAATCAGTATTCTTATATGCAGAATACACACCTTTAAAAGAAGATGTCCTATATGCAAAGCAAAATTTGTGTAACTGAACAAATCTCACTATTAAACAAAATCAGGCATTTATTGCTTGTTTTTCACTATGCGTACTGCTTTAGGAAAAAAAGGAGAAACACAGCTTTTATTATGAAATACCAACCTTTCTTGGTTCTGAGACTAAATTGGTGATAAATTAAGCTAATCTCCATCAGGATTACTCTGCATCTGGGATTTAGGCAAATTGAATCAGAGGCTTGAATAGTGACAGTGAATATCTATTAGACTGTAAACACAATAATAGGCCCTGTGAATTTTAATGAATGAAGTGAATGGCTGAACTCTTATAGTTTACAGAAGTCATATGGTTAGTGATGCATATAGTATGCCAGGAACAGCATATAATGTAGATGTCTTAATGGATAAAATCTTGATTACTAAAAATGAAGAATAAATAGAAAGATTTTGAAAAGCTTTTCCTTGCTCTTCTTTTTCTTCACTTTTTAGGCTTAGAAGGATAGCACTTCCCTTTGGGTTTTGACTATGATAGGTAAAGATGATAACAGATGTAGCTTAAAATATGTTGAATTTTCTTTTATATCCCACTCTGTATTAAGAGTTTAGAGGATTTTATTTAAATTATTCAACCTATGTAACCAAATTGCAAGGTATGTCAGGTTTTTGTAGCTGCGCATGTATGTGTCATGCAAAGTTTAGATGCAAATAACACAGGTGATTTTGTTGATATTAGTGCTACTTTCATTTTTCTCACAGTACCTGGGAACTATTCTCAAAGACCGTGACTCTCAAATAGTAGATACTGTGTGAACAGATCCAACAAACTACAGCTGAACAGGAAACTGTTCTCACCAACTTGCAAATAACTTCCTTTTCTGCCTCAGGAAGAAAAAAATCTTCTAAGTTTTTCAGAGAATGAGACTGCAACACGCTCAGCTGGGACCTACTTGGAGACTCTGCAGTGCACTCCCTGGAAGGGTACAGATGCACCTGTGATTCCTTTAAATGGCTTGGAGGGACTGCTTTTTAAAGCTGATACTCAGCCCTGTGCATAATCTGGAGGTAGTTAAAGATGCCTAGTTTAAAGATAATGGCCGGTTTGGGGTCAAAAAGATAGAAACGATGTTGACTGGAGAAAGGGCTGACTGGAAGACTTGGGGAATGGACGCATGAGTACAAAGTATACGGTAAAGTCTCTGGGCTTGAAGTAATTGGAAAGCTCTTTGGCAAAATGACAGGAAAAGTAGCAAAACTTGGAAAGGAGGAGAAAGGTCTCCAGTAATGGTTTATTTAAGAGTTCATGTAGAAATAATTGTTCAATGTATGTTGATGAGATTACTAAGAAAGCAAGCTGAAGCAGAGAGAACAGAAAGCACCCACGTACAGAGCCTTGTGAAGTCTCCACAGTAATTTAGAAAGGTGGGAGTTGAGGGGATTCCCCAACGGACAGGCCGAAAGAGCTACAGAGAGGTGGGAAGAGCTCTAGTAGGGTGGAATCATAAAAAACAAGTGACAGTATTTTAAGAAAACACGGTAAGATTTATGGAATTTTTTTAAGAGTATAAGGAATGCCAGAGCTGACCCCTTAAATTAGGTTTCAAGCACGTTTGTTCCAGCAGTGCAGTGGTCTTACACAGGGCATCTGGTTTATAGTTTTTATGCTTTGCGTGTGTTTCTGCAGAAAGATAGCATAAGCTCAGACACTGAACTGAGTATCAGGAAATCTTGGTGCTCTTCACATCTTGGTCACTGACCTGCTATGTGACCTTTGGAGTGTTGCTTCACCCCAGTATTTATTGGTCTGCCCTGAATATTCTTTGTTTGCCGTGTCTGGTATAACTGTGCTGACTTTGTCTGCCCTAACTGTTCAGATAATAAACTCTCTGAGATCCCAGGCATCTCTTACTGCATGTGTGTGAAGCTCTAATCTCTGTCAGTGCCTTGTTTTTTCTCTGTGTAAATAACTGTAATATGTGATGTTTTAAAGGAATGGTGCTAGTTTTGCTAGCACCTGTGTAAATCAGAGGTAATTCTGTTGAAACCAAAGAATTTACAGCAGGGAAAAAAATTAATGTAAATGAGGTAGGACTTAAATGCTGAAGTAAATAGGACTTTAAATTATTATTATTATTGCCCATTTCACATAAATATAATTTTAGAAACCAATATATTTTGACAGAAATATTCTGCCTGTCATCCCACACTGATTATACATATTTCAACTCATTCTCTGCTATAAAGAAAACTATTATTTTTTCCTGTTATAGGTCACAAAACATGGTAGTTGTGTTGAAAATTTAGCAACGGTACAAGGAAAACTATGGAGTGTTTGCCAATACTTATAAAAAAAGCATCAGTCTGAAAACATTTGGGTCTACAACTTACATTTTTGACAGTCTTAAAGCTTAATGTACAGGAGAGATTATATAACTGTAAAGCTGTAATATTATATATGACCAAATGTCCCTCCTATCAGTAAGTATCTGCTGTATGTTCTATAAATGAGGTGCCCAGCTGATGTAATAAGAGGGGCTTCATTCTACCTAAAGCCATGTTACAAAGAATGCTATGAAAAGAAACAGATTTTTAAGACAAGATTTCAGGCATAAATGAAAGTGTTGAAGCTAAACAGTTATCAAGAGAGGATTGGAAAAGAAAAGGAGAAAAAGCTGACCAGTAATACAAAAAACTCTAATTTTGAATCACAAAGGGAATTTTAAAACACACAAGTATACTCTTAAGTATATATTCTGTACTTCTCTACAGAAATATAAACTACATTGTAATGAGGCCATTGCTGTGTCTTTGTTTAAATATGGTTTGTTTTGAAAACAATCTAAAATTAAAAACTGGCTGTGACTTAAGTAACTTTTCTATTAATTTGTAAATAAATTGAACTATCTTTTAGGACATAGCACAATGTATTCAATTTCCTTTTCTTATAAATGTCAAATATAGGTTGAAATATTTTTAATATTCTTCCCTATGGTTTTCCACACCTGCAGCTGGTTAAGAAAATGCAGTCAAGAACATTCTCAATTTTGTACTTGAAAATAAATGGTTATAAATAAATCATTTGTTTTTGATGGTTTTGAATCAAGAATTAATGGTATTTTGGTAGAAGATGTAGGATGAGATTGGTAGCAAAGGTATTTTGGAGAAATGTGGAGAAATAATAGTATTTAAACAGTTGCCAGCCAAGTGAGGCTTTCTCCCCTCTGTTCTCCTAATGGCAAGCAGGAATAACACAACTTAAGCCAGCATGGTTGTACAAATTCAAATCTTACCTATCATAGGAATCAGATTATCAAATTTTATGCAACACAGTTTCTCATTTATGTCATTGTACCTTAATACTCTTCTTCCTTATTCCATTTTAACTGGTTTGTGGGTCTGTAGTTCTAAATGCCGAGAAGCTGAGTTTTCAGCTTTCAAATACTGAAATCCTGAGGCCCCTTTTATACTGTGTGACTCAAGGGCTTTGTCAGGAAAGTTGTTGTGGGTTTAGCTTTAGTAGTTGAAAAACAATACTGTGCAAATCTGTCTACACTTTTCCAGATGTTCTTACTATAATTGGGTTTGGGTTATGACTGAATTCACCTTTTCTAGTTCACACTCTGTCATCTGTAGCTCAGAGCCATGAAGAAGGCAGGGTTGGGCTAAGATGTTGGACTGTAAACCATAGGTTTTGCCGAAAGGGTAGAAGAGGCTGGTAATATTTTAAATTATTTCAATTAATTTTTCAGATCTTGTCCGTTAGATCCTTAGTTATGCTCATGTGTGTTCAAATTTGCTTGTGTTAATGGATGTGGAAGATTGGGTTGTAGATGCAACTGCAGTACTACATTATTTTGTATGTACATACTGCAATTTCTCAATCTTTATGTAAAATGGAATTCTTACAGGTCATCAGGTGAGGCATTTCTTCCAGGTAATGTGTGCTTTCATCTTCCATTGATCTCTGTGAAGTTGTGAGCACTATTCTCAGTGCCAATCAACATAAGATTGTTTATTTTAAATCATATATATCAATCTGATACTTAGCTTTACTGGATGTATTTCTCCCTTTCAGTTCTTTATTGAATTAACGTTTGAAACTTTGCTAGTTCTGCTAGCTTTTGGATAATACTGTCACTCTGGTATTCCCTTGAGTGTATCTTTTTGTTTTGTTTGGGTTTTAATGCATTCTACAGCTTGTTTGTTTACTTTATTCTTAATGTAAAAGATAATAAAAACCTATCTTAATTCCTCCAAATATGTACAAATAAATCCAAGAGCTGAGCCACGTAGCTCAAGCTATATGTAACTTGAACATATATGTTCATAAATTTTAGAACTAAAGCAGAAACTGTGACTGAAGACAGGTAAATAAAACCAACCCACCATATTATGAATGTGACCTGTGTGACATTGGTAAAATAATGTTACTACCACTTTAATATTTGGCAATAGCATTCTCAGTTGGAACTGAATACTGAAGTTGGTGGAAGAAGATAAGACTGGTCTGTATCTCCTCTACACCTTTACACTCTACTTTCAGGGCATCTGCTGGAGTCTCTGAAATCACGTGTCATCTCTGGAGATCCTAAGAATTAAGTTAACCTCCTGAGACTGACTCATTCCCATGAGGCAGAATGCTACCTGTTAGAGCCCTTGGCCAGACTGTCTTGTCTTTATTCTTGTCTACACTCTTGTCCCTTTTCTGATTGAAAAAAAGTTATGCCTAGAAGGTGTTTTTGTTCAAGTGAAGGAGCTGGTTGAGGTAACTTAAATAATATATATAAAAAATGAAATTACTATAAAGAGTTTTTCTTTTCTCTGACATACAGCAATCATGCTGTGAGATCAGTTTAAACATTATTACTGAAAGTATGTTGAAAGTCATTTTTAGAGAGGCAATAAGGACCTACTTTCATTGAAGAAACTTGAATGCTTGTTTCAGCAGCTGAAACTGCATGACATCATCTCTTTGTGTCACTTTGTCCATTCATTCTGTTTTGTCTTGCTGGTTGTGAGCTGTTTGGGGTGGTAATGCTCTCTCAACCTTTTACAGCCTAGGATCTGTCCTAACCATAGGCCAGCAATAATTGTTCTACCACAAAAGTAGCGAAGTTCTTTAAACTCAGCTTTCAGTTCTGTGAAATTTAGATCTTGTTTTCCACAGACAGTTGCAACATCTTCACAGTACTTTTGTTTCTTTAGGAAACTAACCTTGTTTCAGAAAAGATTTTCCATTTCATTTTTGGTGTAATGTCACATCCTTATACCATCCCAATCTACAAAACAAGTGAGTTTCTAAGAACACATTACTTGTTTCTAAACACACTTACATATTGAACTACACACAAAATACTATGTATAGAATTGTTCTGTATTTTATACTGTTCTATACATTTGTGGTTGGTTGACCCCAGCCAGCAGCTAAACACCACATAGTTGCTTGCTCACTCCCTGCCCCCAGCGAGACTGGGGAGAGAACAGGAAAAGCAAAAGCAAGAAAACTGGTGTGTTGAGGTAAGGACAGTTTAATAAGTGAAGGAAAGAGGGGGAAAAAAACCCCAAGGGATCTAGACCAGTGCCCAGCCAGTCTCTGAGCAGTGGTTACCTGCCAGACCAATCCCCTATCTCCCTCAGTTTTTATTGTTGAGCAAGTCGTTATACGGTATGAAATATCCCTTTGGTCAATTCAGGTGCATCCCCTCCCTACTTCTTGTGCACCCCAGCCTATTCGCTGAGCGGGCAAGCTGGGAAACAGAGAAGGCCTTGACGCTGTGCAAGCACTGCTCAGCAATAGCTGGTGTGTTATCAACACTATTGTAGTCACAAATCCAAAAACACTGCACCGTAGGAGCTGCTAGAAGACAATTAACTCCATCCCAGCCAGACCCAGGGCAACATTATTGCTATTGTACAAAGCACAGTAAAGCTTAAAATTTTCCATAACTAATGTGAGCCATGGCTTCTGCCGTGAGATCTGCACCAGTGCAAGACTGAAATCTAGCTATACATAGCTACAGTGCTAGCATCAGACTTTGGTCTGTCTTGGGGACATTAAGTTTTATTATACTACAAACAATAACAATAGAGTGTGTAAATTAACATGGTAATTACAAGAATAATTTTAGGCATTGACTTCATCATATGGCATTACTTGGGGCCATTGATCAATTTGCATAAATTCCAAGATCAACTACTGTCAGAGGTTTTTGGGATGTAAAGACCTTATTAATAGTATGTTGTCAGGGTCTGTGTATCACCACAGCTTCTTTGAGTGTTTAATTAAATATGACCTTTTAAATAAAAAAACCCCTTTGTCTTTATATATCTCAAAACTGGCAAAAGATATAGTGCTAAAAGGTGTTTCCATGCTGAGACCAAAATTGAAAACTATTATCTTAAGAATTAATTTTTTGGGTTGTGAAAACAAAGTAAAAAGGCTTATAAGGGAGATATTTTAGAACTGTATGCAACCCAGTAGATGTAATATATACTATATAACCATGTGGAGTTGGTAGATAATGCAACAATTGCTACTGAGTAAAAAGAGCTGGGTACTTTAAGGTTGTTAGAATTTTAAGATTTTTTTTTTTTCTAGTTGGACAAGTAGCAATTGCACTGGTCTGACAAGACGTGTCGTAGATTTGTTTTCAGGAATTAATCACAGATTCCTCCTCTAGTTGGCTGGTAGCAGCTAAGTGTGTCCCACAGGAGTAACTGTGACGGTGACATCTAAGTTGGGAAAACGACTTTACTAGCAAAATATCCCCTAGATTTGACACTGAAGAAAAACAAAGAGAAAAGATCAAATCCTAGTATTACTAGTACTAATAAAGGCATTGCTGTCATACATCAATACAGTGCTGAAGCCATATTCTGCATTGATTTCATTGCAGGCAGTTTGTATCATGTATGTATGCTTATAAGTTTAAAACCAAACAATTCTGAAATACACAGTGGGAAATGTTTTCGTTTAAAATCCTACACTTAGCTCCAGAATGCGTTGAATCAGTTTCTTAATCAAAGAATTATATACTGGCTTCAGTACACTCACCGACAAAACCTGTGTTGGTTAACTCTTAGGTTTTTGTCATTTTCAGTTTGGAAATTGTTCTTCGTAACTCAGTTAAAGACCTATGTGGCTTTGACATTGAACATTTCTGTAGTAAAGCATGAACTGACATGTAAATGAAATCACTAATAAGTAAACAGTTCAGC
This sequence comes from Pygoscelis adeliae, assembly GCF_000699105.1. NCBI lineage: Eukaryota > Metazoa > Chordata > Aves > Sphenisciformes > Spheniscidae > Pygoscelis > Pygoscelis adeliae. The sequence goes on from NW_008825114.1 coordinate 5,227,774, forward strand.
ACATGAATATATTTGTATATGACGGATGAGGATATATCAACAGAAAAAGCAACTTAAAATCATAGGGAGGCTATCATTTTTTAAGGCACTTCTCCAATGAAAAATGCATATCAAAACATTATATTGCAACTTAATAATGTGAAGAAGGCAGGTTCAAAAATAGCTGGCCTCTGAGAGTCCGATTTGAAAGTCCATAAAGTAGCTTTATTTTTCACATATGGTGAAAGACCATGCTTTAGTGTATTAGAACTGCTCAGGGAAAAAAGGAATTGAAGTGCAAGTCCTCTATATGTATGATTTACTGTGATTACATATAATGTGTATGCTTGCATATCAAAACCTATTAGTTGTAATTTTATCTTCATTTTTGTTTAAACTTCCTTTTTTTTCTTTTTTTATTTCTTTTTTTCTTTTTTTTTCTTTTTTTTCTTTTCTTTTTTTTTTTTTAATTGCTGCTATAGATTCTTCAGGGTCTTCCTGGTACCATCCTTTCTGGAACTCTGAACTAAAAGACAAGCACAGTGGAGCTGCAGTTTCTGGGTTCCACTGTTGCTATTGCTATCAGCTTGTTCATTCGTCATGAACCTCTTTTGGATTTTGGATACACCAATAAAATTTATCTAATAATATCATAAGACTATTGTCTGGCAGTGGTTGCATATTGTCCAAGATGTTTCAGTGAATGTTTATTATCATGCTTTTTGTTTGTCTGTGCTCAGCTATTTATCATTATTTGTAGTCTTTCCATGTGGCTTTGCAGTTAATTTCCTTGACATTTTACTCCTTTGATTTACATTTCCTCTTTGCACCAGTGTACAAATGTGCATCTCCTAGCCTGATCACCTATGTCTGAGAGAGTTCTCCTTATTTTTAAAATTTGGGAAGCTGATTCAGTTTGATTGAAAAAAGTACCGTTGAGCTTGTTTTTCCATTGTCAAATACACCTACATGTTGCAGGAGCCAATTTACTGTTGGACCATTTCAAATGCTACAAAAACATGTTGTGATTTATCTGTAATTTTTTTTTACATAGTGTGTGCTTTTCTACTTGGGGCTCTGTCCTTTCTTAGTCTGTTTCCTTCTATGAGCTTGGTCAAAGTTGCCCGAGCTCCCTGCCTATAACATTTCAAGTTTCTTCATTCCTCTCAGCTCTATGTACAAGATATTTTGTTGGAAATACTGTGGATGGAGGGACCCACACTTGAATCAGAAAATGGGACAAATTTCAGTGTACCTTCTCTCCCCAAATTTGTGGTAGGGTAATTTTCCTTTTAAGAATTAAATTTTATCTAAATACAGAAAAATGTTAAGTTGGGAAGTGGTAGAAAAATAAACAAATCTTGGAATCAGGTGAATCTGTTGTGCTTTCTTTGAAATATATCAGCAAATGCTCTCTAATGTCTATATTTTGAATACACTAGAGGCTGTAGAGTACTTTACCCCAAATGCCGATAAACAGCCTTCATAATTTTGCAGTCAGTTTCTATGAGATGAAGGCATTCTGCAGAAAAAAGAATTTTCAGGAGCTTATCAGCTACTGGTGAGAGATAGTTTAATAAGATGAGCCCCACATACGACGATCGAAAGAAAACCTTATTTTCTCATTTTAAACTCAGCCAAGGTGTCTGTGTTGACAATCACAGTTCTGCTTGAGTCATGGAAGTTGAATATGCTAGGAGGATCTTCTGACAATGAGTTAATGCTCTTGTCTCTCAGCCAACAATTTTGAAATAAAATTGTTTTGCTCTGCTTTTGACAAAATGCTGTTGTCATGCTTGCATAAATATTGAAACAAAATAACTTCAGTTATACAACCGATGATTTATACTAATGCTTAGTGTTATTTCACTGAACCAGAAAACTTTAGGAATAGGAGAGGTATGAACTTGAACCATCAATTCTTTAGTGTGCAATTTTGGCCAAACTGTTCACATGTTCAGCTGTGGAAGGTATTACTCGAACTCAGTACTTGTGTGGTGTTGGGGAACAAAATCCAAAATCAGGTTTGGATTCCATTCAGCTTTCATTCGGGTCAACCAAGCCTTTTCAGCAGAATGTTTCATACCGTTTCTTTTATTCTACTTTTAAATAAAGGAGAGTAGTCTCACCACTGCTGGGTTTCTTCTTTCCCATTAACTGCAAGTACAATTTTTTGTCTAGTTATCACTCTATTTTTTACTTTTCCTAGGTTTTTACATCAGCTTTACTAAATCCTGGTAATCCCTTTTTCCAGATAATGGTTCTCCTTTCCTATCATTTAAACCTTTCAAACAGCTTTCTTTTGATAGTATTCTTCTGTTTTTCTGGATTTTTTTTAAGCTGCAGGCATCTTTCTGGATTAGTGGTGTATACCACATTTCAGAAATGATCATAGAAAAATTGTCCTTTATTATTATTGTCTTTATTAGTCACTAATAATAGAAGTAATGATAATAAACACAGTTTAATTATGCAGCATTAACAGCATCAGACATCCTATCAAGCTCTAATTCTTGCTTAACACTAATGAAAAGTCTTCAACAGCAGAAACTGGATCTAAAATTGAGGCTTCTCTTGGCATCCCTGTTTCAGGCCCTGTCAAAGCCAGGGTTAAAGAACAATTGCAGTCGTTCTGGTCTGGCACCTGATCTTCCTCCCACCGCCTGAGCTGGTATCTGTTTAAAACACTACTATCTGCTAAAAGCACCCTTGCAAAGAGACTGCCTGGCCTGGATAGGCGTTCTGTATGAGCCAGCTGCTTAGAGAATACAACCTTTCCTATGCAGGCCTTGAATAATAATATGGGGGACTTGTGTGCTCCAAGGGTATGCTGCTTATCAACAATGGATAACGACTACTGTGACGATTTGGACTGTAGAAATTATATCGGGAAGAATCGGTAGCCAGGACAGTTTTGAATTACCCTGTCTTGGTGGGAACCAAATTTCAGGTTTTGATTAAAGAGGTATACTGGTGTTTCTTCATGCAATGAGGTATGAATAAGCTTTAAAAAGGTGTCTGTTTGACCACCTGTCTGTTTGGCCTGACACTTCTGTTGTTATTTCAAGAACATTTCTGGTAGACTGGATCAGGAAAGGACTTTTAATTGATTCTGTGGAAGCTGCTTTGTCTTACTACTGATGGCATTATGAATATAGTTATTTTGCTAAAAATTGTACCTATCTTTAAGAACATTTTCTTGTTTTAATGTATTCGTATTTTGTGTTCTAAATACCATGTTATTTAATATTACGGCACATATCCTATTGAACCAATAACACAGAATGAAGATAATGCCTATCTAAAGGAGCTTAGTCTAAATGATACTGTTTTTTCCATAGTGTTTGCACTTCAAGAAAAGTTGCAATGCAGTATTTTTTGCTTGCATCTTCCAGGCTTTAACCAGAGAGTTACAGCACAGCGTACAAGAATTGAGAACAAAAATCAAACAGGCAAAAAAAATGGGAGAAGTGAGAGCATGCAAGAAGGGTCTTTCCCAAGAGTCTGTTCAGCTGGCAGCGTCTATCCTTAATGTTTCAACAACCGATCTTGAGGAGATATTAGAAGTAGAAGATGATGAGGTAAGTTATTTTAAGGACTCTTCAGTAAAAAGGGGCTAGATCAGAAGATGTTGTATATTTCCATTCTTGAAGAAAAGGATTTCCAGGTAAAGACAGGAATTTCATTCTGCAGCATCCAGCACAAAAAGAACAGAACAGTTGGATTTAAATAAAGAGGTCAGGTTAGAGACTCATAAGGTGGCAAGACTTTGGGCATGCGTAAATAAAATATAAATATGCTGGTTTGATCATGTAGATGTAGAGACATTTTTTTGAAAATTCTTAGTAGTTCCTTTTTCATGAGACTATTTGGCAGGGTTATACATTTTAAATAGAATTCTGCATTAATGAAAACAAAATTAGAATGTGTCTTGCTGTGCCAGATTGATTCCATTGATGCTTCCTTTGTTGAATTGTGATTCCTATTAAAGGTATTTCTAGTAGATAGATGGTTTCTGGGGGAATCCATTGCCTTTTTTTGTTGATTCTATCATACATTTTACTATGAAATATTTGATAGTGTTTCATCAAATCACCCTCTATTAAATAGATATAGTAATAGCATTTCTTATCCAGATTTATTTAGGCCTGATCAAATAATACATGAAAAAGCCTGTACACTTACTTTAATAAGAGTGTCTAGGAGTTGACCATGTAACAGTACTCTGGTGATGACTTAGGTTTAGCCTTACTGGAGCTTTATATTACAGAAGAGAGTTTTCACGTTGGTTAGATAAAGGTGCATTGTATGTGTATGCGCTGATATGGATTACATTCATGAATACAAATAAAATGGACTGATCCCTGCCCTGTTTACTAACATCTATACACCCCTGTAAAGTGATTCACTTTGACAGAATTGTTCCATGCTTACCTCATTCTTAAAGCAATTTCTACATCCTATATATTTTGTTGTAATCACTGTTGTGAATATATGTGTAAAACACACAAATATACTTAACTATAGATAGAAGACAAATTTAAAATACAAGTGATGAATTTACACTACACAAATTTTAGATACATATTCCATTTATCATTGTATAGACTCAGGAACCTTTACAATGAAGTCATAAAATTTACACATATATCACACATACACTTGTATATTCATGTGAAAAGAACATGCTGTTCATATTTCTAGGGACAATCACAGATAAGGATAGGTTTCTGAATTTAACAGAGCCCTCATACTTGGTGGATATGCTTCAGATAACTAGTTTTGCAAGCATAGTTCCCACTCCCACATGCTGTTTATTTAGTGTATATCCAGTTACACATTTCCTTTATTGTTCATTATGTTCTTTTCACGTGGTGTCAAAATATTGTCTGTTATATTTTTTTATTTTTAGGAAACAGCGAAGGCGAAAATGGAATTTGAAAAAGATAAAGAGTGGCTGCAGTATATACAGCGACTTCTTGAAGCACAGGTGCTAAATTTACATCTTCCTTTAATGAATTATAACTTTCTACTCTGAGTAGCTAAGTGTTTTTAGGTTGTAATTAATCTGTTGCATTTGTAATTATGTTGGCATTGATGGTCCCAAACTATACTGTGATAAGGCAATGTAAAATCCTTACATTGTAGCATTTCCTTTTTGTTTCTCTTAAAATAAGAGTCACTGGATAAAACTGAAGACATGCTAACCGAGGATTCATGATAGCTAACTTAACAGCTGAAACCAGTGAAACAATGCTGGAGAAAACCAGCACAGATCTTGGCAAATGTGTTAATTGAATTATTGAGACAGTGTGTAATGCTTGCTAGAGTGAAAAGGATCCATTCTCTCATACCTCTCAGGAAAAAGAGATTTTTTATTATGTGCCTTTAAAGTTAGTAGTTGATATGGACACCTGAGGAGTTCATGGGTTTCAGTGACCTTTTACTGTGGACCTGTTTCCAGTCAATTCATGTTTTCCTCATAGCCAGACAGCTGTTTATTATCGTGTCTTCCCGCATTCTCTACAATATTTTCTACTGAGACCTCGAGCAGCTTGTTAGTGGGAAGTAAATATTGATTTGGCATCCTGTCAATGCAGAAAGAATGAAAAAATTTCCACCAGAGGCCCCTCAAACATTTTCCTATCGACATTTTCTGGGCAGAGAGGAAAGCTGCATAGAGGATGACAAGGCTGAGACTAGCAGAAATCCCTGAGGGGTCCATTGAGACTGCCGCTGTGACCTGTGTGATACTTTTTCTTCTCTTTCAAGTCTTTTTTTTAATACACACACAGTCTGCTGGGATGCTCCCCTCTTGTAAGTGATCAAGGGCAGTTTATTGGCAGGGGAGAGCCCTGCTTTTCTAGCCGTAGTCAGCTTTTGTTTGGACATCACTGACAACACACACTGACTCTTGAAACTTTTCCATTATATTTTAGTTGTCTCCTTTATTCAGATGATGGGTAGCTGATGTCTGAAAAGAAATAAAATTTGATGTATAAATCCAGTGTTCCTAATGCATATTCACTAGCATGGGTCCATTAGCGATGTAGTTCATTTCTGTTAAGAACGTGGATGATTGAAAATATCGTGAAAGCCATTTCAAGGGAACCATCACATTCGGATTTATATTTTTTATCATTAATAGCTTTTGTGTCTAGGTTGTGTCCTATGACCAAATTTAAAAAAAAATGACAGGTTTTCCCTCTTTCAATATCAAAACTTACTAGCATTAAGACTGCTTAATTGCTGCAGTGGAGGAGGTGGAAATATCAGTTTGCTTTTACTGGCTTTGTCAGAAATACTGGCGTTTTAGTTTAACCTTGTAGTGTTACATGGAACTTAGCAGTAAAAGCACAAATATTTCTATTCACTAAATTGCCTTCATTTTAAGAATTTTTTTAAAATCTATAAATGTCAAGATTCTGTCCATATTACGGACTCCAAAATAGGAATCAAATTCATGGAAAATGACAGACGATTCTTATTCTATTTTTTGTTATCATTCTTTGGCAGATCGTTAAAAAATCCTAAGCAGAATTTTATCACTTCTCTTTGTCTGATATAGACAGACAGCAAAAACCAGGGCACGGAGAGTGAGGGGGTCGTTGACTGTGTAACCAACTATATTAGGATTGCAAATATTAGCTAAGGATAGAGGAACTCATTGCTCTTAGCCATATCAGTTTGTGTACAAGTTAATAGAGGTTTTCAGTGGTTTTTGCTCCATCTTGTGGGGTTCCTTAGGAGGAGCTCTGAGGGTAAAAGTAATTCTTGGCAAGCCGACTGTCTTTAGAATCACAAGGAGATGAGTGCTTTTTGGGAGCAGCCAGCTCTGCTTTTCATTTCTGTCCATGCTAAGTCACATGGATGGAAATTGCTAAGATTTCTTGGTCTCTATTTGGGAGCAGCTCATGGAAGAGCTCTATGCCCTTTAAAATCCTTAACTCATATCTTGTAGAGAGTTTGGCTGTGGTTTCCTTTAGGTAGGCATTGGTAATATTTCTTATCAGAAAACTAAAGCTCGTGGTGAAATCAAAGCTTTCTGTCAGGACTTTGCTTGTAACAGACTGCTCACTTAATGATACAGGTTGGCAAACTGTGTATGTGTTTGCACCTTGAACAAAGATGCAGGCTTGCCCTTTTCTGTTATTCTGAGAAAATGTTCAGCTGAAAAGTGCATCGGATCACTTAATATTGCAGTTTGATATAGTGTCTTTTTGTGCCATTGAGCCAGGACTTTGGAACATAATTGCCCAGCAGTATTGATTTAATTGCCTAGGTTTATTTGTGGACTCCTAATTATTGACTGGAGGTAAATTTAATGGAGAAACCTTTATGAACACTGGGAAACTGCTGCTGTTGCTGTTATACATAATGAACTGCATCATATTCCTTTAGATCATTCTTCAAGCTAATTTTATTCCGCTGTGACAGTATGATAACATTTAAAATGTCATAGACATTTTATTTTTATTACTGACATACGCCATTTTACTGCTGCATTAGAATTTTGGGGGGACTGAGGGAAGCACTAGTTGCTTTTTACTGTCATTTTATAGATTCCCCTAAAGTGTAATGATAAAGGATAGCACACCTCTGTTTTACACTTCATCTGTACCTTTATTTTCCATACTCTTATGACTCGAAAAAGTAATTTCTGTCAGCTTTACAAGAATGTTAATATTTCAATGATAAATATTTTTGCATTGCTGAAGCTCACAGACTCCAGTCAGAGTTTGTGTGTCCTTATTTTATCAACTACTATAGAAACACATGTGAAGAAACAACACCACTGCTAAGAAGCTTACAATTTGATAGAGGCATCTCTGCATCAAGATGTTATTATGTAAATAAGAATCATATAATCAAAAAGTACAGTCATGTTCTGAATTCTACAGAGCTGGTAAAAATCACTTATTGTCTAAACCTGTCTTCAATGGCCAACAAGTGTTTTCTCAGTTGCCTTTTTGTATTTGTACATTAACACCCAATGGCTAGAGTGTTCTCACTAAAGTATAAAAATGAAACATCTTAATAACTGACATAAGGATAAAAGGTAAAAGGTTCTCTTGCCTATGAAGAACCTGTATGTGGAGAGGCTTCACAGGAGCACATGGAGATATCTGCTATCTGCATAGGGGTATCCGAGTCACGTGTAGAGACTCAGACTGATTATGCATTAGTGATTGGGCATGGGAGAGAGAAGCTGGGAGAGGTATCGCATGATAGACCATTGAGTTTTTAGTGGTTCGTGGTATTTGGGATAGGAGGGAACAAGTATGGTTGTCTTGTTATGTATGTCTGTTTACAGCTTGCATGGCCAGTGATGAGGCTTTTACCTACTTTCTCCCTCGTATCTGGGTGTGTATGTCTTCTTATTTGAACATGGCACAGTGTAGTAGCACTCTCTTTTTATAATCATAAAAAAAAACCCAAACCAGCAACCTTCTCTAGCTTTTTCCCATCACTGGAAACTTACATAGTTAAACCAAGAGGATGACTTCATATAGCTTAGACAAGATTTCTTATATGACCCAAGGCTTTCATTCATTGTGACTGATTGTAAGGAACAGCGTCTCGGAACAATCCGTTAATAATTTTGTATGTGAGTACAGCATGTTAGCCCAATCCAGATTACTGCCCGAAGTCTCCAATAACTATTTTTTAATAAAATACAAATCATCTGCCTAACTCTTCCAAGCATTGAACCAAATGACAGCATTGATTTAGCACGTCCCTTATCACATATACAGCAGCACTTGCCTTCTCTCCCTCCTCATGTACTCCTTGGGATATCACATCTCACATAAACAAAGCTGCCTAATAAAATCTTTCCTCTCATGACCTCATTATGAATCTTACAAATCATATTCCAATGGTGAAAACTTCCAGCAAAACTCCCTCCCCTCTGTTCTGTGGGCTCTCTGTAGGTATGTGTATAATCCATCTCTAGAACAGGGTTTGGAACAGTATATTCACTCTTCATCGGTAGGAATTTTCCCCAACCCCGTTTTAGGATTTGCACTGGCTTCTAAATATAGATTTCCTCTGGTGTCATCTGGGAATGTGCACTAACAGCTATGGTTGTTTCCTTTCAAATTTCTTGGGTTGGAACTTGCCTGCTTTGCTTTCATTAGTCTCCCTCCAGCCTGTGTCTGCTCCTTCTCTTTAAACAGGTCTCTGCTCATTGCCTGTCCTCTGCTCACGTTCACACAGGTATTCACACACGCACAAACACACATGTGCACACTCGCCACTGCCAGCATCAGCAGGTGTTTCAAGTACCTGCATCGTAAAAAGCAGCACCAATGCAGTCTGAACCATATCCTGGGCACCATTAACATTGGTATTGAACCATCAGAAAGTAACCATGATTTTCTTGTAATTACAAGAATAAGAGCTCAGTCCTGTGCACTGACAATCCGTTATGGTATAAATCTATGTTTTATCTCATGCACAGAAACAAAACCACATTACATCACTTGTCCTGGACTGAAAGCAAGGAGAGATTGGCTTGATTACTCAGGATAAGAATACAGGCGGGCACATATATATTTATATAATCATGTATACGCAGCTGTCACAAAGCAGAATGGATAAAGAACAATAGTGAAGTGAAGCATTTCTCTAATTTTTTTTTGTAAACTTTGACTTTTAGTTTATAGTGAAATTAGGAGGTTGTGGTCGTTATAATCTGAGCTTCTTTAGTTTTATTTCAGGTTATTTTTTGTGGTTCACTTAATTCAATTTAAGGCAGCTCTGCCACGTGTTTGGATAGTTTTGTTGGGTAAATGTATTATACTGATGTCCATACGGGGAGATTTAAAATAGGTGTAACCATTAATTCGTGTATTCCAGAAATTAAATACCTTTATTTTTATGTTAACACATTTTAGACTTTGTGAAGCAGAGGCCAAGTAACATTGTACTCTATGTCTCATTAGAATAACAACATTGCCTTGCATTCGTTATGAGTCTTTTCACTGGCAGATGAGTGTATATTTATGCACTTGTGCTGAGTGAGACTCAGTCGTGTCATATAAGGTTGGTAAATATTACTAGTTTATTTTTTACAAAACGGATCTCCGAAAGAAGTATACTCAAGGTCAGAATAAATAGGTGAGAGAAATCGAAATAACTGTCAGCATTCCTGACTCTTTAGGATCATATTACCTTACAGTTATACACCAAGATATCTGTCCGATAAGTTGTGTAAGAAATATGCCATCTCATTCATATGGCTTTCTAGTATCAAAGAAGAAATCTATAATTCTGGTAAAGATAGATAAATAAATAAAAATCTTTACATCCACATGTAGTTTGCGCTCTCAAATGTTCTGAATTTATACAAATAAATTAAATACTACTTCTCTCAAAGCCTACCATAATGTACTGATTTAGGATCGCTGTCATTGTTAATGCTTAGTGTTCAGATAAATTGGTCGTGGCACAGATAACTGGAAAACATTTGAAGGAAGTATCATTCTGTATTAAAATATATAATTATCAGTGGTATAAACAAGGTTTCACTCCTTAGGCATGCACTTAGCACTCACTGAACTCCCCAAGCCTTCCCCGAGCATATGGCAGGTTTGGAAGCTGGGATGAATACTTTGGAGTAGAGACATCTTCAGCAGTTGTGAAGTTCTGGGGAGAAATGTAGAGGGAAGCTTCCCAGGATAGTTACAGAGCCATCATTAAAAGTAAATCTGACAGGCTTCTATTAAAGATGAAGACTGTAGAGATCATCCAGTTCTGGGTGTCTGTACGGAAAGAAAACCAGATAAAAACATACAGCACTTTCTCTGAAACCAACAAATGTTGAAAGAATGACATAACATTCAACTTTCAAATGCTCTTGATTTAAATGAACGATTTAAATTGAAAGAGTTCTTGAAAGATCACTTTGCTATGACATGGAAGCCACAGAGAGTAGTGAGCAGCAAGTAAAATGTAGCTAGAATGATATGAGCCAGAGACATCAATACGAAACCATTCATCTCAGGTACAACATTAAGGAGGTGCAATGTATCAGAAATGAATGTAGTCAAGCTAGGCAAGAAGAATTAGAGACTTTGAGGTAATGGTATAGTGTTCTCATAAAAAACATATTTAGACGAGGAGGGAGAGCAATTAGAGTGAACAGGATGCTGGGGTCAGTGTTTTTAGTGCAAAGTAGCAAGTAAGTGTCTCAGAATTTCAGATAAGATTATGTCTTATGTTACTCTGAATAGATTTGTGCTCAGTGAATTGGATCCCTCTATTCCCCCAAAAATCATCACAATAGCGTACAGGAGAAAGCTGACAGGTGTATATGACTACTAGAAAATTCTTACCATAGACAGAAGTTAGTTATGACAGATGGAGACATGTCTGGCCAGCCAACTACCAGCCCTTCAAAACCCCTTTTCCTGTAGAAAAGGGAAATAATGCATATTATCGTTCTTTTTCTGTAACTGCAAAGTGACTGTTGAGCAACATGTAGGATTGCCATTACAGTCACTTCATGATAGATGCTTGCTATTGACAAGATTTTCCTTGCTACCATTTTAGATTTTTTTTTTCCTGGCTTGTTAGTAATTACAAATATCCGTATATAAATTCATATCTATATATCAGTTCAGACATTACACCAGCATTTGTATTTGATGTAATTTTATGTCTAGGGTTTTTTGTTTGTTTGTTTTATATTTTTTGTTTCATATATCTAGGAAACAAGCAGTGCTCTATCTGGTATAAGTACCATACAGTTTTCCCTTTAGGATGGAATATTGAAGTGGAAAAATAAAATCAGAGCAGCAAAACTCAAATGTGGAACTAGAGAGTGGTTCTAGGTGCAAAAGTATTGCCTTGAACTACAGTTGTGAAAAGCAGAGGAAGCTGGTTATTGGCCTGCTCAACCACCTGCTATATTTTACCCAATTTATTTCTGGTGGCCTTAATAAGGTAAAATTATCTCCCCTTCTGATATGAGCGTCAGCTATTACTTTTGGTGTGAGACTCACCCCTCGGTCACCGCTGGTCTCACCAGGAGTTCAAGAAAGCTGACAGAGCTCTCTGAAGCTGACAGAGACTTTCCGAGGGTGAACAAAAACTGTTTGGCTCTCCTCTGGCGCAGCACTGACCACTGTCTGGGTGGAGCTGCAACGACTAGTGTTTTGTGCCACGTCCAAAAGTACTTCCCAGCATACACTGATGCACCAAAACTGTGAAAGAAAACCTCTTTAAGATTTAAAGCAATGATGCTGAAAAATATACCAAATCTCTTTCTTTGAAGACATCAGTTGTGCAAATACATGTTTTATATTGGAGAAGATATAAAAGAGGTTTTCACTTTTCCCTGTAAATATGTAAATACAATTTTTTTTTTTAATTTTCTTTTAGAGGAGCAGATGTTTATGTAATATCCCAATAAATGCAATTGGAGCTTCTGGGGTTTTGGGTTTTCTTTTGCTTTGGGTTTTTTTATTTACAAGTTTTCACATGTGAGTCTAAGGCAGTTGCCACAGCACTGGGAGCTGTACTGGTAGTTCTGTCTCATCCTCCTGAGAGTAGCGAACATACACTACCATTTCTGCATGCCCTAGAGTTGACTGTAACCTCTTATTGATCAGCTGATTGAAGATAAATGACAGAGATGCTGGTACTGCAGTTTACATCATTAACATGGTCAGTAAAGCATGAATTGTTCAATAAGGCGTTTATCTTTTTTCATTTTACTCTGTTCTTTTATCATTTTTATGACAGAGAGCAAATTTTCAGACACTAACCAGGTGGGTGAACTTTAAAGATCAGATCTGTGCATGTGTGGTAGTTGTCAGAACTAAGTGAAATCTAATGGTTTAAAGATATATAATAAATGTTTTTCACATGAAGAAAACAAAGTTCAATGATCATTTTTCTTACTATGTTTCTTTTTCAGTTTCCTTTTGCCTCATACTTAATGGATGCCATACTGGAAAAATTAAATGAAAAGAAGAAACTGGTAGAAGAGTATAGTTCTCTGATGAAACACACTGTATGATGTTGCTAAGACCCATGTTTGCAAAGTGTGATTAAAATATGTGTGCTGTTTCCTCATGTCTTTCCTCTTCACATAAAGAACTATCAATATGCATGGTCAATACATAAGTAGAAACTGTGAACTAATTAATTGTTGAACAAGAGGAATTAATTACGTTCTTATTTAGAAAGGAGTGTGGTGTTTGATTCCTGAAGACAAAAATTGCTGCAAATCAATGCAAAGTTAAAAATTATTTTCCTTTAAATGCATTAGCAGTGAACACCAGTGCAGGCTTTGTAGAGAGAGGATGTTTTTGATACGACCAATATGCATCTGTACAGTTCAGGAAGTACAAAAAGCACCTAACTCCTGGTTGTACCAGTCAGAACAGTATAAGTAGGATTTACAAAGGAACTGGGAATGTCGTTGGGGTTTTGAATACTTAATTTCTTTTAGCTTCCTTGTAAATTCCAGCTTTATGTTATAGGCTACATAAAATTATATGCTTTCTTTATGTTGGAAAAAAATGAGAAAATGAATGATTGTACAAAAAAATTATTTGATGTAGAGTAATACTTCTGGGAAAAGCTGTATTTTCTTCTGAGTTGGAGTGTATTGTGTACAATGTATTTAATTGTATTAAAAAAATTCAATACAATAAAGTTATTTCCAGTGTTGGGTTTTTTCATTACTAGTCCCAGTTCTTTCACAGCTAACACCAAGCTGCAAGCCCTCACTTTCCTTGGGAAAATGGTATAGAGTTTTAGTCAGTTGTTTCCACCAAGATTTTTCTGGCAGTACTAACAGATTATTGTTGCTTCTTCATACATTTGATCTTAAGAGTTTGTATTCCTCTGGATCAACCCACCTGAAAAAATGAAAGACCCAGGTTTCTGAATTCATGTGGTAATAATATTTAGCTCTTATATATGGCTCTTCATCTATGGATATCAAGTTGTTTTACAACAGATATCATTATCATTATTCATATTGGGTGTGGAATCAGAAGCAAGATCTATTTGGCCTAAGACGGCTCAACAGAAGTATGAAACAGAAAAGTTTTCTGCACATCAGTCCAGTGCTTTTCCTACGATGTCACTGTGCTTCTTTTAACTTATGGAGTACACTATTTGGTGTCTCTAAGAAAAGCATGAGGAAGGGAAGACATCACTAAACTTCTGCTCAGTCACACCTGGTGACAACAGGGGCTTGAGAGAATTTTTATTGGAATTACTGAAAATCATGCAAACATATTCCGGCTGCACCTGTAAGTTAAGACCTGGAACTAGCCCTATATAAAAGAAGAAACACATCTTTAGGAATGGTTGGCCACCACCTTTTCCAAAGCAAGAAATAAGGGACATCATATGAAACTATCAGGTGACAAGCAAGCAAAAGGAAGCCACTGGCATGCAAAGGGAATTGAGCTGTGGAACTACTTGCCTCAGGGTTTTACTGAAGCTAAAATTTTACATGGGCTCCAATGCCAATAAAGTTATGCCAATAAATATCATGGAAGATAAATCCATCAAAATACATGGAAAGCACGTTCGTATGATTTTCAGCAATTCCAGCAAAATGTATTTGAAAATAATTTCAACGTAACATCTATTGCTGGGCAGTGGAAAGAACTTCATGAGGCCAAAGCTCTGTGAAGATTAGCTGCTTTATCTTCATTTCCATGCTCTGCAAGACCTGCTGGTGGAAGTCTGATCTTAGCACTTGCTGATCTTTTGTCTTAGTGAAATAGCAGGGAACATCAGCTAATTCACATGGAAAACAAAGAACTTTTTGAGACAATTTCCCAGACTAATACCTTTTTCTTGTAAGTTAAATGTCTTGCTTTACTGGCGCTGCAAATTTCTGTATCTGCTGGGCACCTGGGTATGGAGAGAGCTCTTGTCTTGGACTAAGAGTAAACAAGAGCGGTGAATGCTGCAGAACCAAATGATTATCTACTTCAGCTGAAGAGAGAGAGAAAGACAAAATCCTTAAACCCAGGTGGAGCCAGCATTATCACCATGTTTTCAAGGAATAGAAAATACAGCAAGTGTTACTTATTTGCAGCTGCTTCCCTTGCGCATCATGTCACAAAAGACCCAAAAATGCTCTACAAAGAAAATTATTTCTTTGTAAATCTCTGTGGCCTAGGCCTTAAGGGTGGGATTCATTTTCTCCTTCTTTTGAAAATTATTAGGTTCAATAAGCCTGATAAGTTTACCTTGCCAAAACATTGTATTTGGACCTTTTACCAAAACAAGTTCTGCAGGACATACCTTAGTACAGATAC
>NW_008825114.1:5243134-5244081 GCF_000699105.1 Pygoscelis adeliae
CCCTTCATCCCAGTCTTCTGCAATTGTCTACCACTTCTCTGATGAGACTTTTAACTCCTTCAAGTAAATGTTCACTTGCTAACGAGTGAGCCTGCAGAGCTGCCGTCAGCGCTCGTGCTCCATGGAAGAGGCAGATGACAGCTCACTCTGGGAAATTGAGCGCGTCACTGACAGCAGCAGCACAGCGCCCTGATCAAGTGAGCAACAAGCTGGCTACGTGGAGATTGCTCATACCCTTCCAATGAAGGAAAAAACTTCCTCGCTCAGTCCAGCAAAAGGCCTTTAGGAAATATCATTTACGGGACTTTTGACCTATCTTGTTTTCACAAGCAACAGAACAGCTTCATGTAGGGGAATTTCCATCAAATTAATTTATTGGCAATTAACAAGCTTTTAATTACTGATTCTGGTATAGAGAAAGCAAACAAATAAACAAGTGCTTAGGGTAGTCCCAGACCTGGTCCCACACAGGTCACCCACAGCCACCACCAACATCTGCCAGCTGTGCCCAGTACACTCGTAAATGGATGTTCTGTCCCTCCTGCCTGCGTGTTAACCTGGAAGCCTCACCACTAGACAAACTTTAAGGAAAGGTCTCAAGTTTATACTAAGAAGGCATGTGGTTAAGTACTTGATGTAAATGTTGGAAACAAAATTACAAAAATAAGCAGTTTCTGCATTATTTTAGCTACCTTAAGTCTGCATGGCATTGCATCCCCAACTGCTGCTTCGGGATTTTGAGTGGGATGGCAGTCTTCAGCCTGCTCTAGCAAGCAGTCCTCAGAGAGCTGCTCTGGAGACCTGACCGCTTGCTTTGGTTGTGGGTCTTAATGCTTGCTAATCCAGTAGCAGACTGAAATGAATTCTCAAAATAAATCATGGCTGCCATAGTGTTGCTTTCTCAGTTTCTAAATTTGGAAGTAGAAAATACAGCCTATTTCTTCCAT
>NW_008825114.1:5244095-5248848 GCF_000699105.1 Pygoscelis adeliae
CCTGCTGTTCTGCTCAGAGAAGCTGGTGCACACAAGCCTTGTGAGCCAGCAAAAATGCAAAATGGATGGTTGCCAGGTCTGCTTCCTCAGTCCTTCAAGCAGCGTGTTTCTGGCTGGTGCTTTCCCTCACCACGCAAACGTGTGGAGAGAGGCAGAAGAACTCTCACTACGTTTTATTTACTACACCAACTTGTTCCTTCTGATGCAGACAGGATTAACTTAAATTGTGTGTTTTAAGAAATGATTTTTAAAACCCTACCTCCAGCACTTGTTAACTTGGCCCCTCTGAAATGTAAAAAGAATACATTTTGAAAATAGGAGCACACGGACTAAGTGATGTGTCCCCTTGGATTCTGGTGTGTTTGGTGTTTCTTCCATGGCATTTATCACTTTCTTGGGTCAGTGGTGTGTCCTTTATCTTACAAATCAGCTTCCAGCCTCCAAGAGCCTCAAGCTGGGACAGCAAGGCTCAGATTATAATTTACTGTCTCAGTTGTGCAGTGAAAATGCTGGATCAGCCCACTTGGATCTAGACTCAGCCTAGAGCCTGGGGTATCGGTGTCTTCCTCGCTATGCCTCCAGGGGCACCTTCCCTATAGGAAAGACAGGGCCTGGGCATCGGTGAAACGGCTTGAGCTCTGGCCTTTAACCTCCAACTCCAACAGCTGCCTAGAGACAATGCTACAGCACCCATTGCAGCAAGACATAAGTTCCTTTAGCAAACCAGTATAGGTCACGGTCGTGACCCCAGTCTTTAAAGACCAAGACGCCAGTCATTTGCTTTTGAAATTCAACTGCAAGTAACCTTATCTGTTCCTCTTTGTACCTTGTACCAAACAGGGTATTTTGAGTCACCAAGGAAAATGTTTCCAGGGAAAGAACTGGTACATGCATTGTCAGGTACCAGTTTATCCCTATAAAAGCCTCTGGGGTGACTGGGCTGAGATGGGAGGAGGGTGATTATCGCTTGAGATAAAACCAATGTCTCTGCTGAATATCTCATTACCCTCCTAAAATTATCGGGCCTACTTTGGCAAAGATTTTCTTCGTTCTTACATTTTAAATGGTGGTAGGTGTGGTTTCCTGCATTTTTGAAAGAGTTTTTTAGTACAGATTTTTTAGGGTGAAAATGGAATCTAGGTACCTTAATGAGAAGAGGAGGGGGAAAAAAACCA
The DNA here is from genome assembly GCF_000699105.1 of Pygoscelis adeliae. Lineage (NCBI taxonomy): Eukaryota > Metazoa > Chordata > Aves > Sphenisciformes > Spheniscidae > Pygoscelis > Pygoscelis adeliae. The sequence goes on from NW_008825114.1 coordinate 5,245,271, forward strand.
AAACCATAAATTAGATGTTATGATGGAGAGGAAAAAAATAAAAGAACTGCCACTACTTCCGAGGTTCTCCTGAAATTATAATACTGCTAGTCTTTCTGCAAACTTTGCTGGAAAGGTTGCCAAATGTCTTTGAAGGTGGTTTTTAATCTTCTAAAGGTATTTCAATTCAACTTTTCTAATTTGATGTAAACAAATGAAAATGGAAGTATCAGTCAGCGTTTTTCAGTGAAAAAATCTTCCTCTAGTTTGAGATATTTTTGTAAGGAGAATAAAAAGGCTGATATTCTGAAGAAAACAAATTTTTACCTTTGTCAGAAATGTTGAATTCTGCCTCTGTAATGAACATATTTGTTTTTACTGCTTATTTAATCCCTGGTCCACCAGCGGAAGAAGAGAGGGCTTCTGAAACAATCTTTCTTACTGTAAAAGGATTAAAAGTATTTATCTTGATTATGTTTTACGAGCATTTTAAAAACCCCCTTTCACTGGAACCAGGCTCAGACTACACATGCATGTTAGAAATTTAGTGAAGAACTGATTCTGTTTTCAGAAGAAGTATCAGCTCGACACTTTCAAGATGATATTGCCAACAAAGCTAAACATAAAAGATATTAAAGGCAGTGCTGTTTTGAACTAACTATACCTACGAACATCCTGAAAATTAATTTGTTTTTCTTTTATTAAGGTAGTCATTGTATATCCTGGTGCTTCCTGATATGGTCTCTAGGTGGCAAACTTTAACAAAAAATGGGTTCAGCGCTGGCTTCTGACGGCAGCCGGTGCGGGGTTCCCCTGCACAGCCTGGCCGGGACCTTTAACTCCTGCAAGCTCTGAAATACTGTGTCAGACAGACCTGTCACTCGGGCAGCAATAGCTGATATCTCAGCATGTGAAATGTATTGGCTATTTACAACCATTATGCACAGTGTCACAAGGGTGAGTTCCTAAAATATAACAATTTATATATGTATATATATACACACACACACGTGTGTGTGTGTACATGCACATGCATAGGTGTATATACCTATATAAATATGAAAGCTTCAGAGTTGTGCAGAGCTTCAAAGTTGTTTACATGTCCTAACCCTTTCAGAAATCTACATTACGTACTCTAAAATGTCAAAATTAAAGTCAGAGCATCTGTCAATAGTGACTTCTCACACTATGTTTCTGTAGTGCCATCTGTTTAACCCACACAAATCCTAATTTACCTTGATAGGAATCAAAGACGTGAGTCTTCCAAAGCATAGATCTCTTATTACAAATGACATCCATCTGCTTCTGTCCTGAGGATCCTCTGTTAGAGAAGGAACTGTGTGTATCTCCCCATGTTCCTCATTGTCTGAATTTCTGGGGTGCAGTTTTTAAGGCTAGGTATTCTTTACATGAATAAGACTCCAGCTGGTAAGTGTAATTATATGATATGATCTAATGGCCACAATAAAGAGGAGTTCAGTGAGAAATCAAAAACAAGTGTTCATGTAGCCGTTATGCAGTGCTTCACTCTTTATACTCTTTGAAAAGAAGAAACTTATTTACCCCGTTATTTTTTCTCTGTAGTGCCTTGAAGTAAGATACATTACATTCAGTAGAATAAAATATTATTCTAGGTCTACGAGTCCTTGAACCCACTTCATTTACTTCCATGCTTCGCTTTGTTTCATTATGCACTATTCTCATACATAAAATAAGGGTCTATTTTTGAGATTTCCTGATTTGAGATTTGAGAATTCCCAGGGTATAATTGTTTGAAATTTCCTGTGGTATAATGAATGATTGAGAGAGCTGGGAACAATCCCTGGCTTCTGCTGTAATCACATATTTAGAAATCAAGTTGTGTTGCTAGCTGTGTTAATTTTTTGTTGTTATCTTCAGGAATGCAGAGAGGCTATGGAGTCAGGAAGGTCTGTATTTTAATTCTGGCTGTCATTCCTTCAGCTAGGTCAATTGCCTTTTCTGTTTCACCTCTACAATTGAATTAATATTTAGCTAAACTACGAGCTGAAGATCAGAACAAGGAAAAAGTGAGCTAATTTCAACAGTTGTGTGCCACTGTACACAGTTTATGCATCACCATTGGATTGCTTTGTATGATTAAAACTGGATATGAAACTAGTATGTAAGAGGAGTATGTCTCCAAACAGGTCCAGAGCCGGGTAAGCAAAGGGTCCAGCTTGTTGAGGATGTTGGCTCGGTGTCTTGAGATTTTTAGGTTGAGATAACAACCTTTCTGAGATAAGTGGATTAGTATTTGCATCTTGCTCAGCTATATAGAAGTCCAGCTTCCTGTGAGAGCCATTCTACAGCGTGTTTAACTGGCTGGGGAAATTTAAGGCTCACACCTTTGTGAAAGAATGAGCTTACCAAGCTAACAGTCTATTCTGATATCTGTATCAGATGCTATAGAGAAGAGGTTCGAGTGACTGCGACCTATTGAACCTATTGCAGAGCACAGATTTGACATCTTCCTGAAACAGGATAACTCCCTTGGTAAAGGAATTGCACATCATTATTTGTAATTCAACCAATCCTAGATTTTGAAGGATGACAGTCAGATTTCCTTCATGGCTGGTTGTTGTTGAGCAAAACAGAACCTGCAGCATAAAACATTACAATTTCTATTTAAAAAGGTACTCAACCTGGGCTGAAGAATTGATGTGATGGAGAATCTGGTACAGTAGCCCTATGATCAGTAACTTTCACAACTTAAGATTTCCCATTGAAATTGTCTAGATTCAGTTTCAAAGCCTGGCATTTATGACTATCAAACAAATCCCCCCATGCAGGTAATCAAGGCTGTGAGCTAGACAGAACTTTGTGTGCACGTGGGGAGGAGGGACATGAGTGGACCACAAGCATTGTAATGCATCTTTGCTACATCTTTATACATTGCTCATTCTGCAGAAAAACGGTTTAAAATATGTGCCAAGTAATACATATTGTTCTTGCTACATGATTATTATTTAAAAGGTAGTGGTATTTCCCTATTCTATTTGATCTTTCTCTAGTTATACATGCAAGGATCACATTTACCCTCTTAACTTTGCATTAGGAACTCATGTTGGTCTGGTTATTTCAAGGGATTAACCCTCATTCTGCAAGTATGGCCAAGGTCTTTTTTCTGCTGTTTATGACCACACCTCAGAAATAACTGTAGTCAACAGGAGCTCTACCTATAGCTTATCAATATGAAAATCAGGGTTTACAGGTGTCAATTGAAAATGCAATGATTTTTACTCTAAAAGTACTGATTTTCTCTACAGTGTACCTTTTACAAATGTAAAAGGGAGAATAATAGTGACCTTATAGAAAAGTTAGGATGAATGGTTACTTAAATGCTTATTTACGTAACTTACTTTCTCTATTAAATTAAATTTAAGATGTTGCCCTGGTTTTGGCTGGGATAGAGTTAATTTTCTTCCTAGTAGCTGGTGCAGTGCTGGGTTTTGGATTCAGGATGAGAATAATGTTCATAACACACCGATGTTTTAGTTGTTGCTAGGTAATGCTTACACTAGCCAAGGACTTTTCAGCTTCCCATGCTCTACCGACTGAGAAGGCTGGAGGTGCACAAG
>NW_008825114.1:5249139-5249439 GCF_000699105.1 Pygoscelis adeliae
GAGCGAGCGGCTGTGTGGTGCTCAGTTGCCGGCTGAGGTTAAACCACGACAGTCCTTTTTGGCACCCAACACGGGGCTCCAAGGGTTTGAGATAACAACAGATTAACCAGAGCACATTAAGGAATTTATATGTGTTAATGGTTGTGGGTCACAATGTTGGTTCATCTGTTCTCGATATTGGTTTGTCTGATCTGCATCATGCTCTTTTTTTTGCTGTACATGTCAGAGATTGGTGTTGGTTTTTGCAGTTTGCTGTGGTCTGCAGTGGTTAGTGATGTTTTGCCTGGGCGGTTTGTTATG
>NW_008825114.1:5251455-5254676 GCF_000699105.1 Pygoscelis adeliae
CTAGTAGCTGGTGCAGTGCTGTGTTTTGGATTCAGGATGAGAATAATGTTCATAACACACCGATGTTTCAGTTGTTGCTAAGTCGTGCTTACACTAGTCAAGGACTTTTCAGCTTCCCATGCTCTACCGACTGAGAAGGCTGGAGGTGCACAAGGAGCTGGGAGGGGGCACAGCCAGGACAGCTGACCCAAACTGGCCAAAGGGACATTCCATACCATGTGACGTCATGCTCAGCATATAAACTGGGGGAAGCTGGCCAGGGGGGGGCACTGCTCGGGGACTGGCTGGGCGTTGGGTGGCAGATAGTGAGCAATTGCATCGTGCATCACTTTTTATTACTATTATTATTATATTACCATTTGACTTTATTTCAATATTATTTTATTTTATTTCAATTATTAAACTGTTTTTATCTCAACCCATGAGTTTTCTCACTTTTACTCTTCTCTCCCCCATCCCACCAGGGACAGGGTGGGAGTGAGCAAGCGGCTGTGTGGTGCTCAGTTGCTGGCTGAGGTTAAACCATGACAGGTGTTCACATAGTGAAGCTGCTGATTCTTCACTTGTTTTTCAAAATTAGACTTTTAACTTCTAAAGAAAAGTAATTGTTGTACTAGCAGAATATCATATACATAAGAAATTTACTGTTTTGGGAGTGCAGTGCTGTTCTCCATACAGCCTGCCCTTGAGCATCTGGCTCAAGACAGGAATTTCTCTTGTCAATTTCTCTTATTATCATGCATGTTTTCCCAGCACTGAAAAGCAAGTGAGGCTACTAACCGGCACAAGTAAGACATGAGCTAGCCCCGGGGACCTGTCATCTGTTTCAGACAGAACAGACTAGCTTAATGACCTGAAAACCCAAAGATACTGTGAACTAGGGCTCTACCCCATTGACTTCCCTGGGCCCTGCCGTGCCTGTGACAGAGACCATGTGTGTACTCCAGAAGCGCAGTCTCCTCCAGCACCTGGTCCCAGACGTGGTGAGATGGCTCCCATAGCACACGCCCGAGAGCTGTGAGAGCAGGGTGCTGACAGCCACCGGTTGAGTGACAGGCAAAGTGAAGGGATGATTCATGTCCAGTGTCAGCCCAGGAAAACCAAACACCAATTCAGCAGCAGCAGCAGCAGGAGATAGGACTGGAGGCAGGCACTCCTACATCATAGCTCAGCCCAGGACTGGTGCCCGAGCCCGAGCTCAGGTGGGCTCCTAAACTGAGGGGCTGGGGGTTCTGGTTGAAGGTTCCCAGAAGAGCCTCATGGCTCTGACAGCACTGTTCCTTGCTTTTCCTGCAGAGCAGAGTTCACTTCCCACTTCAGCCCATGAGACTCCCTTGTGTTGGTCCTTTCTTAGCTTTGCTTTGATTCGTTACTCTTTCTTGGCTCCTGCTCTCATCCTGATCTGGCTTTCCAAGTCTTCACAGGTAGGATTACATGGCTGTGAAGTTAATGAATGTTCATATGTCATTGATCTAGTTGTTGTCTTCATATTATTTTAGAAGTAATGCATACTAGATAAGAATGCCTGTGAAGTGTGCCTCTGAACTACTAGAGCTCATGAAAAAAATCTAGTACCTCAGTTCAGCACTGACTGATGATCATCATCTTTAAAATACAGCACAATTAAATGCCATGGTCTCTTCCTCTGTCTGTCAGTTCAAATGGAAAAATAAGCAATTATAATTTTTTAAAAATATTCTGTCAATAAAATACTCTCATTCAGAGGAAGACTTTAGTGGGGCTTCCTATGGAAGGAAGTGGTTACAGAATAATTTCTCAGTCTTTTAAGATTGAAACAGCCATGTCCTCCAGATAATATAGACCTCCTCTCCAAACAATGAACGAACAGGGAGCACCTTTTTTGCAATTGACCTGAACCGCCACTAAGACAAATAGGATTCAAACGTTCTTTCACTTTTTCAGGACACAGAATTGCTCAGATCACTGTGATTCTCTTCCTTTTCTATGTTTAGCATTTGAAATTCTGTAATTGAATTAAAAATTGAACGTTTCTGTAAGATTTTAAAATAGTAAGTGGGTGGCTATTGGACATATATACTGTAAACTTGGAGAGGTAAATCAGGAACTGGAGTATTAAAGAAGCAGAGATTACTTTTTTTAGGTAAATGACCTTGTGTCTAACACTGGATGGCACTGAAGTACACACTATGAAGCCAAGTAGAGTACAGGAAGTGGCTAAGTTCCATCACAAGGCTTCTTTTTGCATGGAATTAACCGGATAAGGGGTTTTCCTGGTATTAACCTCCCCCAAAATAGCATCTGTATTTAAAGTGCTATGCAAAGAGGATTTATAAGTCATTTGTGAGGTCTGATTCAGAATTAATCCTGGCATTATGACAGAAACTCAGCAGGCTCTTGGCGTAGTGATGATCTAATAATTTAGATTGAGACTTCAAGGCAGAGTACAAACTCTATCCTGATACAATGCAGACTAACTTTCTGTGTGGTTTCATATGACCCTGGCTTACCTACTGACTGACACATGCAGTTTGTTGAGAGTTGAATATATGCTCTCTGTTTAAGAGGGAGATTTCAGTATTCATCAATATGAGGGGTTTGCAGTGGTGCAACCCAGATGAGGAGGGGAACTGAGCATATGCTGAATTGTAAGCACACTAGAAGTCCCCTGGGTATTAAGTAGCCTCTTGAGTGGCAGGGCGTGTGGGGTAGCACGGGCAAGTACCTAGGCCAATGGGCCTCTGTTTAAGAGGGAGATTTCAGTATTCATCAATATGAGGGGTTTGCAGTGGTGCAACCCAGATGAGGAGGGGAACTGAGCATATGCTGAATTGTAAGCACACTAGAAGTCCCCTGGGTATTAAGTAGCCTCTTGAGTGGCAGGGCGTGTGGGGTAGCACGGGCAAGTACCTAGGCCAATGGGCACCCCCAGTGTTTTGGAACTTCACCCCTGAGCAAGTGCAGAATCCTGAAAAATTAGTAGAATATTTGGACAAAGTGTGCTGTCACCCTGGCAACTCCAGAGAGACACAGATCACGGCAACATGCTGGGGCCTGGCCCATGCCTACTGAGCCCTGTTCAACACCTTTCAGTACCTTCCAGGGGAAGAGAAGGTCTCTGGGTCTGACGATAAAACTACAGGCCCTGCGGCCACTCCAACCCCAGTGACAGGCCCTGTGGCCACTCCAATGCCAGCGACAGGCCCCGCGGCCCATCCCACCCCCGCGGACGGCCAACGACC
>NW_008825114.1:5256426-5274790 GCF_000699105.1 Pygoscelis adeliae
TGGTATGGAGGACGATGGCTGAAATATCAATATGGGGAGGCCTGGCAGATCGATTATATCACACTCCCACAGACCCGCCAAGGCAAGCGCCACGTGCTTACAATGGTGGAGGCAACCACCGGATGGCTGGAAACATATCCCGTGCCCCATGCCACTGCCCGGAACTATATCCTGGGCCTTGAAAAGCAAGTCCTGTGGCGACATGGCACCCCAGAAAGAATTGAGTCAGACAACGGGACTCATTTCCGAAACAACCTCAGAGACACCTGGGCCAACGAGCACGGCATTGAGTGGGTATGTCACATCCCCTATCATGCACCAGCCTCCGGGAAAATTGAACGATACAATGGACTGTTGAAGACTACGCTGAGAGCAATGGGTGGTGGGGCGTTCAAACATTGGGACACACATTTAGCAAAGGCCACCTGGTTAGTCAACGCTAGGGGATCTGCCAATCAAGCTGGCCCATAGACTAAGGGAATGATAACTGTGTATATATATATCAAAAAACAGGTAAAGGGTTGGTGATTAACAGAAATGTATTGGAAAGTGAGGGACCTGGGCATGACATAGATGGTATAGAATAAGGGGTGGGTACTGTCCTGGTTTTGGCTGTTTTGCTCAAGGACCTGGGTGCACTTGGTGGGTAATGTGAATTAATTCCTTGTTTTGCTTTGCTCATGCACGCAGCTTTTGCTTTATCTATTAAACTGTGTTTATCTCAACCCATGAGTTTTCTCACTTTTACCCTTCTGATTCTCTCCCCCATCTCACTGTGGGGGGAGTGAGTGAGCGGCTGTGTGGTGAGTGGCTGCGCGGGGCACAGCTGCCCACCGGGGATGAACTGTAACACCTGTCTTCCTCAGATCTTGTTTCCTGTAGTATTGGATGCTCAGTTACAAAGTGCTGTGAACTCTCACTTAGCTTCATTACAGACTCTGACTTCCTGTTCCTGACAAAGTCTTATTGTTCTGCCAGGAATTCATTGTGTTCCCCTCTCCCCGCCTGACCCCAGTAACGTCTCTGAGCTTCTTGTCCCAGAATCTGCTCCTGATCTGCTCTCTCAGTAGGTATTCATCCCTCCAAAATAATAAGACAGGTTTTTTTTAAATGAGTTTAGCCACACGCTCTCTTTGCACTTTGTTTAAATAGAACTGTTTTCTTACATTTCACTTTTATATGGAGTGCCATTCTCCCTGGTTTCATAGAATTCAGTTGCCATTGCCCAACTTAACTAAAAGGCGTTTAATTTATCACATACTTCAAAACCAACTACTGTTTTCTCTTCTGGTTGCAAAGTGAACTTTTGTTTAAAACTTTTCCAATACACATCTCTACAGACCCAAAGCCTCTACCTGTCTGCACAGATTTCAAATTATAGTGGGGCTTTTAACTGCTCCATCTTCCCCATTAGAGTTTCTTTCCTCTCTAAGTGGTGACCAGGCATTGCTCAGGTTGTGGTTTTACAGTTACTCTAAACCAGTAGAAATGCTGGCTGCCATTAAAAGTGATGATCTTTCCATCACTCCCTGCTTTGGCTGCATGTCCTGCTACTCCTTTTGGGCTAGTGCTAGCGGCTATGTAGGTAAATGCAAACTGCACCTTTTTTCTTTCCTTTGGTTACTTTTGAGCTGTGTCAGTTTCCTGACCCAGCTTGCTATAGAGATGCAGAAATCCAGCCACTCATAGCATGGAGGGGGAGGGAAGGAGGGCAGAAAACCCACAAACTTGGGGAGGAGGAAGAAGTGGCAGGAACTTCATCCTCATTTGTTAATCTGCCTGTGAGAGATCTACTTACTTTGCATTCACCTGCAACAGCCTTTGTACACCGAGGCACGCTGTCCAGACCCAGATGTAATACTGGCTTCTAAATTCAGGTTCTCTTATGCATCAAGAATGAAGGCATGGGTCAGATTCTTTTGGCATTCTTTTGGTAAGATCCCCCTTTGATTTAAACAGAATAAAGATTTCACTTTGGGAACACAGAAATCTAAGTAGTCCTTATTGGTTGCTGCATGCTAAACATATCTTTCAATCTGTTTAAGCATGTTTAGAGTGCTAAGGCTGGAGAAAATCCCAAAATTAGAATTGATTGGAACCTGTAGAAAACCATATTGTTTTTTGTATACTATGGACAAAGTAGTATGGGCAAACAGGATAGTCCCACTGTTAAAACACTGAGCTTTATGAACACAGCCCTCAGTTTTACCTTTGGGTGTACAGATGGTTTCAACTCTGATTCTGACCTTTTGGATATGTCTACACTGCAGATTTGGTAAGTTGCCTCACAGCAGTGTAATGGAAACAGTTTAGCAAGTGCACCATGGAACTTTTCAGGTGCCTCCTACAAATTTACCCTCCTGTAGAAATGCCCTGTGAGGTCCTAAATACTGGCAGAAATATTCACAAAGGAGCAAATTAGTCTTAATAGAAAAATAGCAATAGAAAAATTGTTGGCTCTATGAAGCTTTGGATTAAATGGCACCTAAAGCCCAGTTTCCGTAAGTGCTAACAGCATTGTAGGCATTAAAATTGTGAGTGCCCAGTCTCATTTAAAAAAACCAAACAAACTGTTACAGCAAAGTTCAAAACTATTTTGTGACACAGAGTTTCAAATGTTTTACTCTACTATGGTAAATGAAAATTGTGTCTGAAAAACTTTTCTTCCTTTCAGATCAGTTCTCAAAACACCTAAATAACAGCACATCAATTTTTTTTTTTTTCTTGGAGGAAAATATTAGAGTGCCAGGGTCGGTATGAACAGTCACAGCCCCCATTGTGAAGATCATGACACAAAGAAGGAGAGTGCCTTGAGGTTAGCTAGTGATGTTGAAATTGCTCTTAACTCAAACAAGGTGTTTTAATTTGAAATCTAAGCACAGGACACTGCTACAAAATTTCTAAAGATACAAGGAGTAGAAATGAAGGAGATCAATGCTTCTTATGTTTGTTTTAAAAGGCAAATCCAAAGGTCTTCTTTCTCTTTCTTCATTTCCAGCTGAAAAGCATACGTGCTTATCCACTGATAACTAGATCATAATGGATTCAAAGTTGGCAAACTATTCTTCTGCTGTGCTCAATTTTCTCTTTGGAAACTCCATTCAGATTAAGATCACTGCACTCATCAAAGAGGAGACAGCTTTGGAAATAATCCTATAGTTCTGCCTCCCCTTTGGAAATGACTCTGTCACTTTTGCACAGATAATATGCTATTTCTTGTATTTGACCAATCATTTTGCAGTAATCAAAATCTCTCACTAATCCTGCCTTCATCTACTAAGTAAGGCAATGTGTAAATTTCCATCTGAAGCCTTTCCATATATTGGCTTTTATATTTCAAATTAAAAAAATATATTGGTAACCATTAGCTGATAGAAGCATACACATGCAAATCTTACTCATGGGTTGAATGAGACCAGACACAACAGTAATCAACTTCTTTAAGATGATAATTGATTTAGAGTCACTAATCCCCTAGCTTTATCTCTGAAGGAACCCATAAGCACAGGCCATTATTTTTAAGCAAGTTAGTTTGAAGATTTGGACATCAATTTCTCTAGTTTCCTTTCTCTCCACTGTGAGAAAGAACAGTATCCTCCCACCAGATGCAGGTAACTTCCTACCACATCCTTGTGACTGAAGGGAAAGAAATTGAAAGATCAAAGGGCAAAGACGGCATACAGATGCAGTCAAATCTAACATGTGAATTGGAGAGCAAAAAAGCTGTCAAGAGGAATCAAGGCAAATGTATAACATGGCACCCAAAAGATAAAATATGCAGGGAAAGAATGATTATGAAAGAACAAAAAGAAAAGTCAGTAGGAGAATAGTTTGTTTAGTGAATGAGGGACAGGGTGAAATATACAAAGAAAGACAGCTTTCATGGCTGTGAGTTTGTCAATGACTGCTTTGAAAATTTATGTGAAAGACTGCTCTTTGGATGATTAATACAAGTTGGGTACCTTATCGGATATACTACAGTTCTTTAACCTCTTTTTATAGTGGTATAACTGGAACTATCTAAACACATGATACAAGTAATGTTAAAAGCAATGTAATGGAGAGATCACATTGAATAGGAATAGGGAAGATTTGGATTTGGGTTTGGGACTTTCTGTAAGTACTCCTTAGAATAACAACTGTGCTTGGCCCTTTCCCACATGCTATGAATAACTCTAGAAAGCACAATACCGAGATTTTGGAAGTGATCTAAAATAAGAACCTGCTAAGAGCTGTAAGAACAAAGCTGCAAAAATTTTAGCCTATTATTCTTTAAGCACAGAATCACAATATACAGTTGAAGGATTTAATTCCTCGGTGGCAGTTTTTCTATACTTTTTTGCTTTCTAAGCAGGTCCAGTAATCGTGATGATGTGAGAGTTTAATGCACTAATGATTGTTCATTCTTAATGCTAATTCACTGACCTTAAGCAGCTTGAGATGAAGATATTTATAGTTTGGCACTGCCTGAAGTCTTGGATGTTGAATGGGAAAGCAGTAAGTGCTTCCTTCAATAGTTCATTTCTGACTATCAGCTTGGACTCTTGGCATGTCATCAACATCTGGGAGCTGCTGGCGTATTTTGTCTTGTATGCGCTGATGTTGACCGAGTATTTAAAATGACATTAGTAAGAATGGTCTGATGACAGTACCGCGCTACGTGACCCATGATCCAAGGTCAGTTTCCAGTTTTAAAGCATTTTGGCAGAGGCAAGTGCAGGGCAGTACCACTTTGAGCAGTTCTAGAGATCCTAATGCACTCTGAAAGACCAAACAACAGATGGAAAGGAGCATCTATGCATTTCTCTTCAGCGCGGGCCTAAGGCAAATCACTGTTCTTCAGAAGAGGAAACTAAAGTAGTTTTAATGCTTGGATTAGTTCATTGCACAATCTGCCTCTTTTTTTTTTAATTTAACTTCAAGAACCCAAATGCAATCCTGGGGGAAGACACTGATTCTTCACCGCTTCCATCTCCTTTACAGCACGCCTGACTTTCTCACTAGGTTTAAGATTCAGTTTGCAAAGGAAAGTGTGCACGAAAATAGGGATTCTTAAAATGGGTTTTCCTTTTACTATGGACATTTAATCTAAGAAGCATAGACCAAGAAGCAATAGAAGCGGAGTTCAGGGCAGAATGTCGGTACTATGTTTTACTTAATATGCTGAGCAAGGACTGCAGTCCTGAAAGTTTAAAACCATCTTTTAGAAGGTCCCTCAAGTATGCAGAGAGAGGCACTCCCTTTTATTAGACATCCAGACTGGCATACTTGGAAAAAGAAGTCTTCTGCACAAAGTCATTGAGGCTTCTAAATGTACCAAAAACCTGCTTGATTTTCCCAACCGTATCCTTTGTTCCAACAACCTAACCGTAAAATACGCTCTGTGTGCATTTCAACAAAATATCATGGGTACTCAATTAAATATAGCTCACTTTTGCTGCTTACATAGACAGTGTTTATCTCTTATCGAAGACTCACTGGGACTTCAGCAAACCATACCTACATTTGTTTAACTGGGAGGGGAGACACCATCCATCTCCTAACATGTTAACCAGAACTCTTTTTCCTTTTATTAGTTCACCTGCTCTCCCAAAGCATCATCAGCCTGCAATCTTTCTTCTTCATTCCCACCCAATATTTCCTTTAGAAAGTGAAATGCATTCCAGCAGAAATATTATTTTAAAATGTGGAATATTTATAACAGCATAGTTCTTAATGATTTTGAGGTATTGTTTCGGCAGTGTAGAAGAACCTCAGTGTAAATTGGTGCTATATGTAAAAGACAAATTTACTGATCAGTAGTGAATGTGGCGTCACTGGCAAAGAGCAGAGAGATACGTTGCACTGAGTACAAACCCACAGATGATGTTTCTTTCAAGCTATGCGGAAAAGGGGTAATTAGAAAGAGATTTTTGCTTCCAAAGGTATACATTTTTAAGTTAGTGATTTCTCATCTCAGAACCTTTTCTTCCAGATATGATGTAAGCAGCCTGCAGTTCAAGACTTGCGTCTTTAAACTTGCTGTTGGACAGGAAATATAGATCACTTATAAGTTAAAAAAAAAAAAAAAATCAAACAAGTGACTTTTTCAACAAGTAGCTGCAGTCTTCAAATGGTAAATTAGACTGAACAGTATCTGAAATAGCTGCAAACTAAAAAAGAAAAAAGAAAAAAATAGGAGGAACTTTCAAATTACAAGGATTCCTCAAATATTATAAAATAGGTATCGCAAATGCTTCTGTCTCTAATTATTTCTCTAATTTCTCTAATTGGCTCTTCAGTCTCTCCTTTCCCCCTCCATCATTATGAGGATTTAGGGTTATTTTTGTAATGAATTAAATACTATCTTCATAGTAGTTTGCAGAGTCTCTCTAGGGAAGGAATTGCATCCTGTGGGCTTACCTGGTAAGTTGTGAAACCCTGTCTGAATTCTCTATCTTGAGAGCCTAACATTGTCTGATATGTGAGTGTAAGCGACCAGTTTAATCATACAATCTCCAGTTAGCAGTAAGTGGAAACACCTCTGTTTATACCTATACCATTGTGAAAATCTGTCTTCTGCATCTCTTTTGTATTTTTAATACAATAAACAAATGTACTGCCACCCCACCTCCACCCCCCGCTGTCTTCTCTTCTCTTCTCCTCTGTCCCCAGCAATATTATTGCCACCTAATTTTAGGCATCTGCTTTGTAAATAGTCTACATCTAAGCTGGTTGTATAGTTATCTTTTAGATCCCATTGAGAGAATAGCCATACATGGAAGGCAGTTCATGTCATCCAAAAACAGACAGATAAATCAGATAACTTCTGCTCTAAATACCTCTGTTAATTAAAGAGTCTGTAGAGATAGCCTAGATGTACCCTCAGCAAGTTTGTGGATGACACCAAGCTGAGTGTTGTGGTTGATACTGTAGAGGGAAGGGATGCCGTCAAGAGGGACCTTGACAGGCTAGAGAGCTGAGCCTGTGTGAACCTCATGAAGTTCAACAAGGCCGAGTGTAAGGTCCTGCACATGAGCTGGGACAATCCCAAACATGGATACAGGCTGGGAGATGAGTGGATTGAGAGCAGCCCTGCGAAGAATGACTTTCTGGGGTATTGGTGGATGCAAAACTGAGTATGAGCCGGTAATATGCGCTCGCAGCCCAGAAAGCCAACTGTATCCTGGGCTGCATCAAAAGAAATGTGGCCAGCAGGTCAAGGGAGGTGATTCTGCCCCTCTTCTCTGCTCTGGTGTAGAGCAGACCCCACCTGGAGTACTGGGTCCCGCTCTGGAGTCCTCAGTACAGGAAAGACATGGACATGCTTGAGCAGGTCCAGAGGAAGGCCACGAAGATGACCAGGGGGCTGAAGCCCCTCCCGTATGAGGACAGGCTGAGAGACTTGGGGTCATTTAGCCAGAAGAAGAGAAGGCTCTGGGATACCTTATAGCATTACCTGAAGGGGGCCTACAGGAAAGATGGGGAGGGACTCTTTATCAGGGATTGTAGTGATAGGATGAGGGGTAACGGTTTTAAACTGAAAGAGGGTAGATTTAGATTAGATATTAGAAAGAAATTCTTCACTATGAGGGTGGTGAGACACTGGAACAGGTTGCCCAGAGAAGCTGTGGAAGCCCCCTTGTGGGGATTGAGGGCACGGACTCTGGCAGGCATGCAACCAAAGACCCTTTATTATGGTGTAACTCCTCCTTTTATACAAATCTCAAGTGGTTCACGCGCTATCAGCAGCTCACTGATAGGTTACAGCCTTGTGTTCACGCCGTCTATGCTCTAGCGGGTTGGCCGGTTCTTCGGATCACGCGACGTGCCTTCCTGGCCTTTATCCTGTTTACTCCTCCTCAGCAGCTCATTACTTCTTCGTTTGTCCTCTGCCCACGTGCCTTCTCATGCCTCAAGGGCACAAGGCTCGGTCGTTGTCGTCCAGCTGCCTATCCCCACACCCCCTCCCTGGAAGCATTCAAGGCCAGACTGGATGAGGCTTTGAGCAATCTGATCTAGTGGAAGGTGTCCCTGCCCATGGCAGGGGGCTTGGACTAGATAATCTTTAAGGTCCCTTCCAACCCAAACCATTCTATGATTCTATCATTCTGTGTCTCTGCTGTATATAACTATAGCCAGGTGAGAAGAGTACTATTCCTGAATGTTTACAATTTTTTTTTCTTGTTTTCAATACTATAGGCTTACATGAATTGAGGATGTCCATTTCTTTATACCCTACAGATTTCCATAGCCTCCAATACTGCTGCATCTTCATGCAAATCAGAGTTGTACTTCCAACATAGTGTGCGTTTGGCCTTGTGACATCACACTTGAACACAAAGTAGAGGAAGGCTAGCCCACTGGGAAAACTGGGAAAATGCTTATGAGTTTGCTAAATACTGTGTCTTTGGACTGTATAATCCACCACTGAGTAGTAAAGGACACTTTTTTTGCCTAACATTTCTTTTGTGCAAGGAGTTGTTCAAATGTTACACAGATGACTACGCAAGAATTATAGCATATATGCAGGGAAAAGATGGAATATTAATCATTTTGATAGCTGAGAGAAGTGTACTGATTACTTAATTAACAGAAAGGAATCTATAAAATGAAAGCTGTGTGGGTGATGCCAAGCTCCAGTTTGGATGCTCTCCCTGTTTCAGCTTCTCTTATCCAGCTATCTGTGTGAGTTTGCTCACTAAGGGGAGGGTGACACAAGACCAAGAACCTGGGGCATCCTAGGCTTATATTAACACAGCTTTTACAGCACCAAACCAAGTGAGTGTAGGAACATTCTGCTTAATGGGGGCGTGATGTATGCTGCATAGCAAAGGCCTCTTTCCTCCCAGCTTGAACATCAAGGCTAGAGAACTCAAGGCATATGTGTTTGTGATTGAGGTCCCTGGCTCAGTACTTAGTTGGGATCTGTTACATGGTACAGGACATAGCATTCCTAGATGATAATTACTGCAAGGTTTTTACTGGAGCTGTTAATCCTTACCTACCTAGTGGAAAGGGAAAAAAACAAAGAAAAAAAAAAGCTCAGAAAGGAGGGAGAGGGACCTGGGTGTTTCATTCACACTACTAAATATCCAAAGCAGCAGGTCAAAATCAAGATGTGCCAGGATCATCTTATTTCAGCTGAAGCCTTTGAGTACACCAATCGCTCTTTCATTGCTTCTGTTGTTCTTTGTCTGGCCTATTTGATCCAGATGAAAGTCTCAGAAACACTCTTTCTGCAATTAGACCAAACTAATGTTAATTTTCAAGCTTGTGGAGCCATATGCTTGCATTAATGTCTTAACGTCATTCTTGCATTAAGGACCGCTGGGAATAGGTCATAACATCTGTGAACTTCATTACTAATCTATGTCAAGGGTGGCATATAATTCTTCTCAGTACATCAAATAGGCACCGATGGGATAGCCTCTGAACCTGTGGACAACAATACGAACAATTGGACACAGTATGATTTTAATGCTGTCTCATTACAGTTATTATTGGACATTCAACAGTACAGAAGGACCAGTCTGTGCCCAGAACCTCACGCAGATTTACAGTAATACTGTGAAACATAGCTATGTGGGCAAGAAATTGTGCATTTTGTTCTGACAGAGGTTAAGAGCTGATGGCACATCACTGAACCGGAATTCACTGCTCCAGCTATTGCTGCAGAGCTGGAAGAGCTGTTTGTTCTTTAAAGCTCATATTCTAATATACTTTGCTATGAAACTTTGTTTGTTTCCTGCTAACTGCACTGGTAATTTGAATCTCTGAAGATATTTTTACCTTAATAATGTCCCTAAAAAAGAGTACATTGGAGGTTCCCCAGTTCCATTTAGTATTTCTGTAATTCTCTCCCACCCCACCTACCTGGAATGTTTTGTCATCTATTAACCAACCTATGCTTCCACAAAAGAAAGGTGAGCAGAAAGTCTGGAAAAACTGGCCAGTCACTGATTCTCAGGGCTTGTAGTCTCAATAGCCAGAAGTTTCTTTAGAAGGTCTACATTGGTTTTTATTAACTGTGCATGCATCACAGTGAGACAAAGATAATAGGCTAAAAGTTTCTAAAGGTTAAAATACTTAAAAACACCTCCAGTGGACTAAAAATAAAAGCAAATATAAAATGGTCACTTAGGTACAACTGGACTTATAGCACAGAAATGAAAAACTGAGTAAGAATTTTGCAACTTGTATATATATATTAGTCCATTCAAGCAATTGTGATTTCTCACTCTGCACAATCTCATAGATCCTTATTTATCTATATGTAATGTAAGCTGTAATGAACCAAACAGATGAAATATATCACTATGCATACATTAGATTAAGTTATCTGAAATAAGACTATGCCTGTTGCAGTGCTTTATGACAGTCTTGCTGGTACAGTACTGTGAGGGACTGCTCACCAACGCAGAGATCACAAAGAGCGCTTGTTAATTTTGTCAAGAACAAATGATGCCTACCTTTTTGCTGTGCTCTTCCTCCTGGGAGTTGGGGATGTGGCTGTGCTAACATCTGTGCAGCTTAGTAGCTGATAGTCTGTTGCACATAGGCAAGAGACAGAATATAAGTAATTAAGCCTGACTCTTCTGCTGGTTAAATTTTTGATTCAAAAATCTGAGCTAGCTGCACACCTAAGGCAGGTTTCTTATTCTACTGCACACACACAAACAGATGCATGTGTGTGCATGCCTCTTGTCTGCACAAGAAACAACCTGAAGGTATCCAAAATCCACTCTTGCAATTTCTGGACTACTAAGTATGTTGGTTTTGGCTGGGATAGAGTTCATTTTCTTCATAGTAGCCAGTATAGAGCTATGTTTTGGATTTGTGCTGAAAACAGTGTTGATAATACAGGGATGTTTTTGTTATTGCTGAGCAGTGCTGACACAGAGCCAAGGCCTTTTCTGCTTCTCACCCCACCCCACCAGCGAGTAGGCTGGGGGTGCACAAGAAGTTGGGAGGGGACACATCCAGGACAGCTGACCCCAGCTGACCAAAGGGATAGTCCACACCATATGACGTCATGCTCAGCATGTAAAGCTGGGGGAAGAAGAAAGGGGGAGACATTCAGAGTGATAATGGCATCTTCCCAAGTCACCGTTAGGTGTGATGGAGCCCTGCTTTCCTGGAGATGGCTGAACACCTGCCTGCCCATGGGAAGCAGCGAATGAATTCCTTGGTTTGCTTTGCTTGCGTGTGGGGCTTTTGCTTTATCTATTAAACTGTCTTTATCTCAACACATGAGTTTTCTCACTTTTACCCTTCTGATTCTCTCCCCCATCCCACTGTGGGGAGAGTGAGTGAGTGGCTGTGTTGCTGGTTGGGGTTAAACTATGACATCAATGTCTAGACAGTGCAACAAGTATATAAGCAGAGCATCTGTGTAAAATGCTCTGGCATCTCTGAAATTGAGCTAGGTTACTCTGTGCCGCTAGCTGCCCTAGCTAAAAACTGGTGCTAGACGTACTGGCCAAAGGCCTGTGTCTTGTCTGCAGGCATTTTTCTGATAGTCCTTAGTTGTTACGATGAAATGGCTGCTTGCTGCTGCAAAACATAGATAAAAACTGCTAGTCAAAAAATGAAGGTGGATGAAAATTAATTTTTTTGGTGTATCTTAAAGTTCTATTTATTATCCAGACTAGGCACCATCCAGTGAATGAGTGATCTAACTACTTATTGAACTACTGGCAAAGCTGAAATTAAAGGAGACTTGAAGCTTGAAAAGAACCAATCCATGCTATCTCTTCATAACCAGTGGAGCAATTAACACAAACTTATTCACTTACTGCTGGTGGTAAACCACAATGACAAGATTCATGATTGCATTGTCCTGCATTTTTCAAATACGGAGTTAAAATGGACAAGGCAAGACATACGTGCAGAGCAGCAGGATTAAGAACAGAGCTCATTCAACATGGAAGAGAACTATGTAAGTATCTTTGGGAACAGACAGGGCAGCGCTCAGCAACAATCTTATCAAAAACGTGCTGTCAGAAAAGGCTCTCATCAGCTAAGACAAACAAAAAAATGCTTGTTAGCAAGGTACTATGGAAAGAACACAGACCCTGTTTTCTCTTGAGCATGGTGACAAAAAACCTGCAGTACTTTAATAAACACATGATGAGGAAGTATACTATTAGAGTATTGGTATGGTGTCCAGTTAAGCTTAGTGTACTTTTATAAAGAAGAACTCTTGGACTTTATAGGAAACCTCATCTGTCAATCATCTATCAAAAAAGAAAACTGAAGTTGTAAATCCATGAGACTGGAGATGGGTGATTTGGAAGGGTAAATCTATCGTGACTCAACCTGGATGATCTATGTTATGCTTGCAACAAAAATTAAAATTCAGCTGTTTAATTTGTCTACTATTGTGTTTGGAAGAACAATAACACTATGAGTGATAGGAACAATGCTGTTAATCCTGCTTTATTTTTAAATATGTTTATCCTACGTTGTGTGAAGTGAAATGAAATTGCTCCTGTAATTCAAACAAGAGGATGGGGGTTATTGACATTTTTCTGTGCTGCTTCTTTCCTTGTTAGACATTTCCATCTTCCCTTGCTTGGAAATTATTGCCTATGTCTTGTGTACCTTCTTACCTTCAGAAGCTGCCAAGATATTTCCTAATCAATGTAGGAATTCATTTTTTAAG
This sequence comes from Pygoscelis adeliae, assembly GCF_000699105.1. Lineage (NCBI taxonomy): Eukaryota > Metazoa > Chordata > Aves > Sphenisciformes > Spheniscidae > Pygoscelis > Pygoscelis adeliae. The sequence goes on from NW_008825114.1 coordinate 5,269,073, forward strand.
AGATAATGAAATATAGGATTTTTTGTTTGTTTCCTTTGTCTCATACTTACATGGCCATGATGTTTCACCCTTTTTTAAATTAAGCATTGGTTTTATGTTCATATGATTATTCAGTGCCTGCTGATTTATACTCCTTGAATTCACCCGTCTTTGCTAGCTGACCTGTGGTAGAGTAGCTCAGATTAGATTTCAAAGGAGGAGTCTGATACACAAGTATCAGTTTCTGGCTGAATTTCTGACCGAGCTACACAGTTCCTGAGCAATTGTGGGTGATGATTGACTAAACCTTTCCCAGAGCCTTGAATCACCATTTGTAAAGTTGGTTTATATTTTTCTGTCTTACACAAGCATTGTGAGGATAATATCAACAAAGATTTCCAAGATGTAAAATCATTCACAGAGCATCATAAGTAACTATAAATATCCAAATTCTTCCCCAGTGAAATGTGAGTGAACACTGTAGTACATTTTGGTATTTCTGTGTTATTATTTTGAAAAACTTGTATTCATAATGCCTGATGGTTTCTTTTTTGTTTGATTATATTGACCTTTGGTTTTTCAATGTGCTTTTATTACCTAAGTGCTGAACAGAGTGATTTGTTTCCACCGCACATTCTGCAAGGACCTAGAATATGCAGCCACACCCCATTCTCCTGCAATTAGTTTTTTGAATTCTATGGCTCAAGTACTTTTTCCTAATGTTTTTATTGTATTTTTAGCACTTTATTTTATTTTGGTAGGCAACTTCTCAAGGGATTTTATTATGCCTTACACTCCTTTGTGCTGTTGAAATATTAGCTAACTGAGTTTTAAGAAAAAAAACTTCTAAAAAGGAGCTTGTATCAAAAAACCATATGGATCAAATTCTTTGGGACCTACTGAAATTAATTTTTCCACTTATTTCACAAAATGATTTTCAGAATGAGAATAGCTGTACCACCTTGCACAGTAGCAACATATAGTTTCTCAAAGAGATATTTAATTTGCTCAGAATTCGGATGTGAGATTTACAAAGCAAACTCAGAGGACAATGGTGCCGTTCTTCCTTTTGACTACAGTTCACCAGTATGAGTTAGTGAATGCTGCTGCAGATTCAATTCTTACTAGCTTTAGAGCTCTGTTTTGTGCAGCAGAGTTGCATCTTTAAATCATCTTACTTACGAAAGGAGTTATGAAAGCATGGGGGCTATTCTGTCTCATGCCACTGCTGGAAGGTTCCTAGATTTCTACCTCTATCTCTGTTGCAAAGACCCTAGCAGATACTGTATCTGCAGAGGCTGAAGTCATCTGGAGCTCTGCTATGCATCTTCATCTCCTGATAACGGAAAGTAGACCAACCCCCAAATCCCTACAAATGATCTAGTTGTGTTGTCCCTTTACTCTCTGTCTGTAAAATGAATTTAGGTTCCTTGGAGGAAAATATGAGGGAGAACTTGAGAATTAATCTAAGAATGGCCAGACAATAGGAGTGAAACAGCACTGTAAAAGAATGAAATGAGGATTTTGAGAAAAATTGGTCACGTTTAGTTTGTCTATGCCCAAATGAAGTAACAGAAATGTAAGACTGAAATGAGGGTGCAAAGTGAATGGGAACAAGGCTTAGACTCTTAAAGAAAATAGATTACAGCCAACATTCAAATGTTGCAAAAAATCAATGGAAAACTTGTTCTGCCACTAGGCTTAACACTGTAGTGAGGTGCAGACTGCTACAATGACATTTATAAGGAATTTATTTACTATCTAGATAGTCATAAAAGATTTTTACACCATATTTGGCTGAGTAACACAATTTAGATGACTTACATTTTCAAAAAGATTGTGAAATTTTGTGCGTTCTGCTAGAGAAAGCCAAGGCACGGTTTTCAGAAATGTTCTGTCCCGATAACTGAGGGAACTGGCATTGTTTAGCCTGAAGAAGAGGAGCCTCAGGGGGGACCTTATCGCACTCTACAGCTACCTGAAAGGAGGTTGTAGTGAGGTGGGTGTCGGTCTCTTTTCCCAAGTAACAAGCGATAGGACGAGAGGAAATGGCCTCAAGTTGTGCCAGGGGAGGTTTAGGTTGGACGTGAGGAAAAATTTCTTTACTGAAAGAGTGGTTAAACATTGGAAGAGGCTGCCCAGGGAAGTGGTTGAGTCACCATCCCTGGAAGTATTTAAAAGACGTGTAGATGAGGCGCTTAGAGACATGGTTTAGTGGGCATGGTGGTGTTGGGTTGACGGTTGGACTCGATGATCTTAGTGGTCTTTTCCAACCTTAATGATTCTATGATTCTATTCTATGATTCTAACTCTGACAATGCTTACTTGTCAGGGGTTCTGAAAATCAGGCATCTCGAATCAGTAGCTTAACATATGAACTACCTCAAATTAGTTGCTCCTTTGAAGATCAAGTAAGAATTTTTTTTGGTTGCGTTTTTTTTTGCCTGTTTTCTTCTTTGCCTTCTTGAAAAAACTGAAGAGTCCATGACTGGGCAACTGGCAGAATAGGGAAGAATCTTATTCTTCTAAATTCTTTGGCATGGTATTATCATGTAGGTTAATAAAAGCATTTCTTGTATGATCTTTGCCACACTATCAGTATTTACAAGGTCACACTACAGCTCTTCGGTAATCAAAAATGCAATTCCTTTTGTGACAGATGGGATATTTCCTATGTATTACTCCCCATTGTACTTGCATGACAGGTTTAAGTTAGCAAAGATTTTTGCTCTTAAAATCATCAGATAATACAAAAAAATATTGCTAGAAGTAGCATGCAGTTCTAGATTTACAGAATCAACTATGTGTTATGTAAGAACAATAGTGATTAACAACCTAAAGTCATAACAGTGTGCACGAAAGACAGGATTAGGGTTGCACCTACAAAAGTACTTACTGCATTTGGTTATTGCTTGGATATGCAACAATGACATTTTCTTAATTTATTTTTTTATTGTTAGAATTTTACTTTGGAATAAAAAGACGTGCTTAGCCTATTACCTTTATACATGTTAAAATGGGATTTGAAGTTGGAATATATATAGATACACATATACATGTATAGATCTCAAATATATATAGAAATATTTTAAAATGAGATATGATATATTATAGGCAAACATCATTTGTTACTGTTCACTACAGTTTATTAAAGTCATCTCACCGAAGCTGATTTCAAATCATTATTCACGTAGATTGCTCCAGGAGAAGAAGTCACAAATGACATGATATACTGAAAAGCAGCGTCCTGGTTTCGGCAGGGATAGAGTTAATGTCCTTTCTAGTAGTTGGTGCAGTGCTGTGTTTTGGATTTAGGATGGGAACAAAGTTGATAACACACCGATGTTTTAGTTGTTGCTAGGTAATGCTTACACTAGCCAAGGACTTTCTAGTTTTCCATGCTCTACCGACTGAGAAGGCTGCAGGTGCAGAAGAAGCTGGGAGGGGGCACAGCCAAACTGGCCAAAGGGACATTCCATACCATGTGCCGTCATGCTCAGTACATAAACTGGGGGAAGCTGGCCGGGGGGGCCGCTGCTCGGGGACTGGCTGGGCATCGGTCGGCGGGTGGTGAGCAATTGTACTGTGCATCACTTGCTTTGTGTATTATTATTATTATTATCATATTATTATTATTATTTTATTTCAATTATTAAACTGTTTTTATCTCAACCCACGAGTTTTTGTCACTTGTGCTTTTCCAGTTCTCTCCCCCATCCCACCAGGTTGGGGGGAGTGAGCGAGTGGCTGTGTGGCGCTTAGTTGCCGACTGAGGTTAAACCACAACAAGCAGACACTAAATTAAGTTCTCCTTGGCTGACAAGTATCACCATTTAATTTACTCGAAGTGGTTTTAAGACGAGTGACACTGACACACATAAATTGTGTTTTAATAAAGATAATACTTTATGCTCCCAGGAATATAGATGTTCTAGAAAAAAAAGAAAAAGAAGTGTGAGCACAAGTAAAAGTGTTAGGTTCAGCTGTGAGAATACAAGTATGCATAGCCAGTAATATAAGCTGAGTCAGGGCATTCAACTACTAATTTGCCTGATTTATAGCCAGGCAGTATACTAGTAATTTCAATCAACTTGCAGTGGGAGCTGCAGGGGCATAAGACCCTTGAAAATGAGGCCTTGTATCTCCAGCTTATCACCCCGAAACTGAATTTGGTGGACTTCTCTATGCCCACATTTTCTCTTATTTATTCTTTTATTCATATAATTTTCATATAAAATTTGTAGCAGACACGAATGTACTCTTGAAATAGCCAGCAAATGCGAGGTCCTGAAATGTAACCATTCAATTCCAGTTATTTAGTAACATAGAAATATATTTTTCATTTTATATAAATAATTACAATTATGACATTTATAATTTTCATAACTCTACTTTCTACCTCTCACTGTGTTTGCAGACTGTAGAGCTCTTTCCCAAGTACTGGGTACAGTGGGAGTTTCCTGTCAAAAGCACAATGGCTAGCACAAGAAACTCCCACTCCTTGCCTGAAATCTCCATATGGTCTCATTTTTCATCCTTTAAAATACTATTAGTACTAAAGTGGATGGAAGCGTTTCTATGCGGACTTGGGACTAGGCCAGAAAGTGGTGCCTCCTACTGTGCCCAGGACTAGGCTGTTACAATCTCCCACTCTACAGTGAGCAGAGGGACGTTCTTGGTTTGCCGTTCTTCACGATGAACAACTTTGGTAATCATTCCAAAAGCACTGACACGACTCACGTTCAAGATCCTTTCCCTCATTGCAAATCGCTTCCAAGAACTGCATTAAGTCAGTAAAACTCAGCAATCTGGAGGCATTGCTCTGCCTCCGGATGCTTGGTTATGTGGTATAGTTGCTTCCCCCATACCTCATGGAGTGGAGATGGTATGTGCGCCTGAAGTGCGGCAGGGCAGCTTGGTTAGGTGCACCAAGCCTGTGTGGTGCACCACGGCGAGTCCACACGGAGTTTAGAAACAGCTTTAGGTACTTCTGAAAATGCCGTCATCCCGTCTAACTAGCTTGTGTTGAGTGTTTGTTGTGATGGAATTACAAAGCCAGCATAGCATGGCTGCTTTCAAGCAGCCGGTAAGAGCTTTCTGTGAGCGTGCATCTCAGCTGCGCCAATTAGCCGCACACATATGCAGTGAGTGGTCCAGCCTGAAGAGAAGGATCATTATGTTTGGATCACATTGCTCATGTTGTTTAGGCTTTTGTTGGCAGAGCCTAATAATTGTTAATTACTGTTCCACTAGCATTTATAACAATGAACCACTGAAGTACATGACTTTTATCTGGGCTCTAGGCTTTTACCTTCAAGCCAACAGCCACACCAGCAGCTTAGAACGGGCAGGCTTCAGATTTGCTTTTCTACATGTCACTGACATTGTGACGGGAGAAGAAAAAAGCGCTTGTTGAGGGATCCCAATTAGCTAGTGTTCGACTACCATCTGTGGTCCGGGGCACATCAGGCCCAAAGAAGCCGGTACGGCTACAAATGTTTCTTCAGGTATCTGGACCACGGTGATCTTCCTTCCCTCCGCCACTGCTTTCCTCTCTTCTTCTCCTTACTGCTCCGCCAGTTTCTTCCCTGCAGGCTCACTTCCGCGCATGATGTCCTGTGGGGACAGGCGCCCCCTTCCTTACCGGGGATGCTGCGCTGCTGAGGCGAGGCCGAGGTCCGCGCAGGGAGGGGAGGGCCGGGGGACCCCCGGCCCGTGGCCCAGACCGGCGCGGGGGAG
>NW_008825114.1:5275918-5278818 GCF_000699105.1 Pygoscelis adeliae
CGCCCGGCCCCATCCCCCCCCCCCCCCCGCCTCCGGCTCCGTCCGCGCTGCGGCAGGCGGGCAAGGGCTGCCGGGGTGCGGGAGCAGGTCCTGGGCTGCCCCCGCGGGGCCAGCGCGGACACGGAGGGGGCTTCGAGGCAGCGGGGGTGGCCGCTGGGGCAGATACCCGGCGTGGGCCTCGGACCTTCTTTACCGAGGGCTGTGCACCGTGTTTCCATCGGCGTTTGCTTAGCCTGACTTTGTAAATCAGCAATAAACACGACCTTTTTTTGTTTGTTTTCTGGCTCCAGAGTACAGCTGAAATCTGAATGGTGACGTTTGGTCCTGGTGCTTTAGGCATGGTGTGATATTGCAGGAAGGATGTTTCACCAGTCTTCAAGTTGTTTCATAATACAAAATCTGTGCGTTATAGTCTGTAAGGGTACAATTTCTGAATCAGGTTCTGACTCAGCGTGCTTTGGGGATGAATAAAATGGTTTCATAGAAGTCAGGGGATTTCTTTGGATTTAGAGAATTGAGACCAAGACCAGTGTAATGTGCCTTTTTTTTTTGGTTTGCAACTGAGTACAAAATCCCCGGTTATTTCCTACTAATCACCATTGCAGGCATCTTCAGGTAACAGTCTTGGTCACTGTAAGCAGTCTGTAGGTGCAGGCGTGCAAGATACAGCAGCCGTTATGCTTTTCAACACCTGTGTTTTTCCCTTTCTCATCCATCTCATCTGTTCCATCTCGTCTCTTGTTGCACTGTGGGGAAATGTTCCTGAAAGAATTCTCCCTAATACAAGAATTCATCCAAATTCTGATTCTTAATGCCTTGCAATTACACCAATACCTGTTATGACTCTGAATGTAATGGGATATGTCAAGTCCTGCACGGGCCCATGCAGGCATCAGATGACATTGTTTCTCACCTTTCATACCACATTGTGTTGCATCATAGGTAAAATAAGCTTCACAAGAAACCCGCTGTACTCATGACAGATGCAGTTAGGGGTGCCTGCGCCCATCCTGCAGCGCCCATCTGCTGCTGCTACTTTGTTATTTCTCTCCCTGCTACCTACAGTGCTATCAGAAGCCCAGGAATCATCATTGCTGCGCTGAGTTCTGGTATCAAAAATAAGAATTGCAGTGTCTGTGTCATCCACATTTAAGAAGCAGGCAAACTGAAGTTCACTATTTAATAATAGAAGTCTCAGTTCTCCATTATTGTAAGCTAATGAGTATGCCTCCACAGCAGCAGAGGTGAACATCTTTTTTGGAGGGAGCATGGTGTGAAATGTCTGTGCATGCTGTTCTGTCCTTCAGATGACACTCTCATACTGATTGTCAGCGATACTGTTATTTAGAAGGAAGACGTTTTAGCTGGCTGGAACCAAAATATTAAGTTTCTGATGCCATGTTTAGCAGCCTGACATCAGATGACCCAGGGATTTTTGGGCTCAGCCTTGGCTTTCACAGATTGTTTGTATGCAGGCCATGAAGACACATTCATGTATGAGAATGACTTACAAGTAGGTTGCAAGACTGAACTGTTTATTGCCTTGTTTTCGGTATGAGTAAGAAATCCAGGACTTAGTCTTGCTGACCTTACTCTAGGGAGTAATCCTTTTGACTAGGGATTGATCCCTAGGTGAAATATGAATTGACATTGCTGGTACGAATGAAGCTTCCCAGATAGGACCAAACAAATTGAAAGTTTTAAAAATTCTGAATTATTCCTTTGGTTCTTATTCACATAAGAACTTGTGTATGATGTGCTGTCATAGTAGAATTGTAAATCATACCAGGAACAATTTCAAGTTATTTCTCAAGTTGCTGTGTCCTTTAACCCAGTTTAGCATTGTGAAGTCTTGAAGTCTCTGGTTTAGTTTCTTTCTATCTTTAATGCTATTATTCTTCTTGTAACGTTAGTACCCCCTATACACAGAGAGTTTATGATTATGAATATACAATATTATTAATACAAAATAGAGTTCCAGTTAGAAGTATAAAGATTCATGTCACAATTTAAATGTTATGAAAAAGTTTTTCTTTCATCCAGAAGAAGTCTGCTTTCCATAGCACAATGTAAAATTATGTGACTTCCATGTCTGGATTTTGTTTTATACAGCGTAAGCATTTTGTTTTCATTCGTTATTTTTTGACTTGTAAAATGTCAAACTAACCTGCATGAAATACCGCCATTCTGTTTTTTTACTGGAAGCCATGCCAAAGAACTTAATGCCTGTCAAATTCTGTGCACTGACTGCAACAGCAGTGAGTCATTGAAAAGCAGGAGGAAACTTTGCTCCTTCTAGAATGAATGGAGAGTCACCCTTTTGCCTTTCACAAAAACTAACGGTTTTACCTCTGTGCTGCATCATAAAGTTTAGAAAAAATATTCCTGAGTTTGTAAAAGGAGGGTGAGTCTGGAAGTTGTGACATTCATGCAGAATTACAAGATGTTAGATGGACAGATATGGGGCAGGTTAGATTATTCATTTACTGCTATTACCCACAGAGCACCTAAGAAGGAGAAGTAAACCCATTTGAATGTTAACTGTGCTGCTGCAAATCTGTCAGACATCCTGGAGCTAAGAAGATTGCTCCAAGGAGTGTTTTTCCAGAAATAGGCAACTAAGTGCTGTGCCACCAAATGGTCCCTTTTTATTTAGGCACGCAAACTCCTCTGCCATTAGTGCTATATCACTGTGACTGAGAGACTATTGCTTCCTACAAGTTTGTGTACAGCTTTAAAACCACGAGAATAATTTTTGGGTGATACAGATTTGACAGTCTGGGGCATTTGAACAGAGCTGTTTTAAAATAGCATGAGCTTTGTTTCCACGTGACTGCATTCATTGCATAATACGGCTCTTGTAAGGCAACAGTCAAAACTAAGCTTTCAGAAAGTAAAAA
>NW_008825114.1:5278865-5305767 GCF_000699105.1 Pygoscelis adeliae
CCACATCCGAGGTTCCCCTGGAAACCACTGAGTAAATGTGACTGACATTTAAATAGCAGTCCAAATGTGGTGATTTGAACCAGAAGGCCTGTCATATGATCTATTTTCTACCACTGTATTCTGCTTTTATGATACAACATGATTTAATTTATCTTAGCACCAAGACAGAAGTCACTGGTTTATACAGTTTTATAGAGAAACAGGTTTATTACTGAAAGAAACAGCTGAAGAAATGATTTCCACTCCACTCATAGTTGTCAGTAGCTTGTTACATGCCCTGAGTTTTAGGTGGAAAGTACCATGCTTCCTTCTTTAACAAGGCAGCCTGTGAAGTGCACAGTAAGAGGCTGACCCTAGTGTTTAATAAGAAGCAAGTGAGGCTCCTGCCTTGCTATGCTTTTACCCACATAGCACAAAATCCTGTGGGCTTCATAGTGATTCTGCATTGATTCAAGTCTGTCTACATAGGTTCATTTGCAAAAAAGAGCACATTAAGGTTGAGGCAGAGTTTGAAAACATTGATAATCTGTTTTGAAAGTGTCCTGGAAGAGTGTCTGCTTATTAGCATGGATCCAGCAAACCTTCTGAGTGTGTGCATCACCATAAACTTGTGAGCAGTTCCATTGAAATCAGTGGGAATATGAGTATGATGGAAATCAATTTCCATGTCAAATGATTTGTATATTGTGGTTCATCTAGCTGAACGTTTTTTAAATTCCTTGGTCAGAAGTGTATAAAGTATTCTTCACTGGAACGGGTGAAGCAATCCTCCTTTATACACAACATGTTTTCTACACTTGCTAAACTCTCAAACTGCAACTAGCCGATTGTTACCATTCCTTTCATACTGACAGAGAATGTGGACAGTGATGTGTTGATATCAGTATTTTCCTAAATCCCCATCAAGCCCCATATTCATAATATGTTCCCGACTGTCCTGCAGTGTTGAGTGAGACCTGTGTGTGCTTGCCGCCTAGGCTTTTCCAGTGAAAGCACCTCAACTGTCTTTTCCAGCTGACTGGGGTTGAAGCTGGACTCACACTAGGTCTGCCTATCTCCTTCAATGTTTCCTCTCAGCCTTACCCAGTGAATTATGGTCAGTTCCCATCTATGTAAAGGTATGTATGTGAGCTGGTCTGGGAAGATGAACAATGCCGTATTTTTTCTAGTGTGGCTGCTGCACTGTGTGTTGCTTACGTTGGACTTACAGAGCTCCTTCCTCCTGTGGTGTGAAAACTTGTGAGCAGGTGGAGGAAAGAGGAAAGAGAGTCGTTTGCAAGGTGGTGCGGCTCCGAGGATAGTGCCCAAACTGGCTGACAGAAACCTCTCTTCAAGAGCCATGTACCACCGGCAGTCTGTTGGTTTCTCTCAGTGCGGAGTGGTATATTTTGAGATCAAGGAAAGGGAGCAAATTTTTGATCTTGGAATAAAGACTATTTTTAGAAAAAATATTTACTTAGCTGTGGAGGGGATTATTTCCACAGCAGGTAGGGAAATTCCTTTCTGTTTGTGCACTCTAACTTGATTGCCAGATACAGTATTCACATTTGGCATCACTCCCATGTGTCCTTTTATTGACATTACATAATTGAAAGGGTGAAAAATTGACCTTAATCTAAATTGCCCTTTAGTTGGATACTGTGTAACCCTTCTGAGTTGTTGATGGCTTAAACAGTCTGCTCCAGTTTCTAACCCTGTTTCTAAATCTAATTGAAAGAACTGCTGCTTTATGTACAAAAAAGATAATGGCTTGTTTTTTTGGGGACGATTTCTCAAGCATCTGTTATCGCAGTATCTTTCCACCTGATATATGCAGTTTCCATGTTTATGTATGTATGTATATATAAAGCCGGAGCACTGATTGACACCCATCTGCAATTTTTCTCCCAGTGATCTATGGAGGCAAAGAGTATCTGTGGATGCTATGCTCAAAACACAGCCTGCATCAGATTTTTGTTTTATATCTTGACTTTCATCTTCACTGGAAGTATTACACAGCAAGGGAGAACTGGCTGCTCTTGGTCATTCATGCAAAACAGTGTCTTTAAGATTCAAATGTGCCCTTGTGACTAGCATACTGATTGATAGCATGCTTCATAAAAGCGCTGAAGCAGCATAAACAGGTTTAACCGAAGCAGATTTTGCAGAGGTCACTGTGCAGAAGATTCTGTAGTTTTACATGGCTGTCAAGTGCAAATATAAGGGAGGTGCTGGGGTGGTCTTACACATTTGTTGTGGAGGATGGAGGGTCGAGGAGCTTGAACACTGACTGTCATGACCTAGTAGTGTGTCAGTGAAGTCTTTGACTTTTAAAAGCTCAACAGAAGGGAAGGAGTTGAAAATCTGCTTTGCGGGCCACAAGGAGCTGTTGCCACTCTGTGGGTACATCTGAAGAGAAACTGTGAATGGACAGCATTTGGTGGGAAGTGTTCTGATGAAGCAGGCCCATGGCCCTCTTCTCAGTGAAAGTCTGTGTTACTCTCAGGGGCAGCCGAAGCATCCTTCCAACAACCTTTTCTCCTGGAACTAAAAAGTATTCGTGCTGCTTTCTGGCAACTTCTGTGACTCTGGTCCTCATTTGCTTCTCACTTAGTGGTCCATGATGGACAATGGTGGTGCAGATCCTCTCTTAAATATATGGAGGTGTGCAGACAAAAGAAAACTGAGCTACAGCATGTTATTATTGTGATGATCTTTGCCACAGCAGAATTACCTAGCCTTCAGTGCTTATCTAATCTTGCACTTATTCTTGGAGACAAAATAGTAGCTTTTTTTAAACCTGAGGCTATAGCACACGTCACAGGAATCCATCCAACCTGTCATAGATGTGGTAGGAATTAACATTTTAGTTAGATAGAAAATAACTTTTTGTTAGATAGAAATAACTTTTTTTTTTTTCCTCCTGAAGTTGAGAAAAAAGATGGAAATTCGTATTTGCTATGCTAATGTTTTTCACAAGCTTTCCCTTTATGGAGGCTCTGTAGACCTGCATGGGAGAAAATAAAAAATAAGAAGTGGCTGTTGGAAGTTCAGCATAATTTCAATTTGTCTGTGGATTAGACACTGTGGCAGACCTGGGCAGAATGATTCACAGATATGTAATTGTAATTGATGCAATACTGATGATGCTCTTGTGCCCATGATGGAGGCCATATCTGTATAACTAAATAGCATTTTAAAAAAATTTCCTATTACGTAGACTGAAATTGTGCTGAATTAGTTGTTGCAGCATCGCATGGGTCACGCTGAGGGGCAGCAGTTTGCTCTCACCTTCTTTCCCCATCACCATTCCCCCACCAAAGAAGGGGTGTTATTTGATCCCAGCAAAGGTGCTGCTGAGGCAGCAGCAGTGTAACCTTGCTAGGGGCAGTCTGTAAAGGTGGCTTGGTGTAATGCCAGAGGGCCTCCTGAAAGAACGAGAAATTCAACCACTGGTTCAGCTAACGGGCCTGTCACCAGGGAAGGGCTGGTGAACTGAATCCACATCTATTTCAAAATAGATAGGTGCTACTTAGCTGGGTTCATTGTCAGCAAAACAGCAGGTATCATATTGTTGTAATTTCCACTGGGCTGTGTTTCGGTCATATGTTCCTTGGGTTTGTTATCACTTTGTCAAATGGGGATACTATACTGAACGCTTTGTAAGCAGAAGTTCTAAAATAGAGAAAAATGTTGGTTTTCCCCTGTTTTTTCCCCTACTCTGATAGTAGGAAAGCACTTTACACTGTTAAAATGTTTACATCCTCCTCTGCCTTCTTCATCTTTTTGTGGATTTCAGTTTGATTTTTTAATCATGTTATTTATTTATATATCAACTGTTATTTTTCTGATTGCCTAAATTCCAGTTCTTCCTGGCTGCAAAAGGCCTTTAAATGTGAAAACAATTTTTCTAAACATTTTGAAATGGGGCTTGTTTTTCACCTTTGTGTTAAGAAATTCAGTTAATGTTGTGCAGTAACACCGAGGACACAATTTGTTTTCCATTTTAAAGTACCCTTGAGCACTGGACATCACTTCTGTTCTGCTTCTGTGGGGAAGAGTGCCACCACAACAAAACAGGGTGATAACAGAACATGTTCCAAAAGAGGTGAAGGTTTGGTTTTTTTCCATAGAAAGAAAATTCTCCTGAAAATTATTCTTGATTTCATGTTTATGACTTTCAGTAGGCTAACAGGAGTTGCTCTTTTAAGCAGCTCTAGTCAATTAGATATTTTTGCTGAGTTCTTTTCCAGTCTGTACAATTTTCAGCCTTCAAGATATGTGCCAAAAATTCCTTTTCATGCAAAATCAGTCTGGATGCAGCAAACCAGTTAATAATCATAAGATATAAATGTCAAAAATAGTGTTTGTCTTTCCAGGTGAGTCACTTAGAGCTCGTCTGTCTTGGAAAGTTATGGCATCATAATCTAAGGACTGAATTTGAAATGCTGCAATTTTACAAGTACAACTCCACAATGGATGGATTTCTTTCTGCCAGTAGAAGAACAGCTTTTTAACTTAATTGATTTTGTTTGGAAAGGGATCTGAGGACAGCAGACTAAGCCCCATCCTTCCATTGGAATGAGAGTGCTTGCATAGAACTGGCCAAGGCATTAGAGGTGATCAGTTAGCGTATTTTTCTCAACTAATTCACCAACTGAATTTGTGTTTCTCTCTGAATGTTCTCTCTGGCATTGAACAGAGTTAGTTACATGTGGGTCCTGCTCCAGTTGAAGTGAAAGGAGGTTTCAGTACTTAGGAACAGGTCCTAATTGAGTTTCCTGTTGGTTGCTTCATCCCATTTCTTGCGTTGGCCAGGAATGGATGGAATTTGATTTTGCTTTCTACTGTTACAAAAGGTAATAAGAACTCTTAAAGCAGAGCTGAGGCATGAGGGAGGTTCAACAATATGCAAATATTTTTAGGAACCAAAACGTTTAAATGTGGAAATGTGCCTTGACATGCACAATAACCACATGTGTATATGGTTTACTGATTAGACTCCATCGTCCAAGGAGCCTTCCACTAGCATTAACAAATGGAAGTTTGTCTCTCAGGAAGGATGGCTGGATCTTATGGTACCTCTATTATTTATGGTCTAAATTTGTTTTTTAAAATATGACCATATTGCTCTGAGGTTGGCAGGGAAATCTTCCTTTTCCACAAAAGTGCTGAAAAATATCTTGCCATATATGGGGCAAATGCACCACTGTCAGAAGTGGATATGACTGTTGCAGGCTGTAGGCACAGTATGCCATACATCTGGCCTGTCTTAAGTACAGACAGGTAAAATGTGAGTTTCTGGAGGAGAGGAAGACTTAATTGCTGAAAGCAGAGGCAAGCTTAGGTAAATAATGTAGATATTTAACTTTTTTATGCAGAAAAATATATTTTCCTCTGTCCGTTTTGTCCGGTTTGTTTCACCTATGTAAACTGCTACAAAAAGGGCACATGGCAGCAAAAGTTAAGCTTTGTGTGGTAGGAATGGGATTCTCTGACTAAAATAAGAGCCACAAATATCTGATATCAAAAGATACATAACTTCTTTTCTTTGTTTTGCAATGTTGTAATTCAAAATAATTTAAGTCAGGGTGATTTGGGACCTGTGATTTTCACAGATGTCACACCCCTCCTCAAAGGTCTGGATTGGCGTGTTTCAGAATGGCTGCATTTTGATGGCCGAAAAACCTGTAATGCTTGAAATAGGCTGTAGAGCTTTTGGTGTTCTCTGGAGAGTATTATGGTTTTTACTTAACCTTATTCTGGTTAAGTAAAAACGGGTGGGAGTAAGATACCCGAAAGGAAGATAAGTGAGGATGAAAGAGTGGAGGTCCTCAACAGGAATCCTTGAAAACTGAGCAGAGGCAAAATCTGTGGTCCGGTATGTATGGATATCTCTGACTAGAGGCAGAAGAAATGGCAGGCATTAGTGAATGAAGCCAGCACTTGCTGTTTCCTATTTCATTAGCCTACTGTAACCAGGATCCTCAATACCTGATCTGGACACTGTGATACTGTGTATTGTTCCAGCCCAGGAGAAAAGATGACCAGTGTTCCCAAACACATACAGCCTAAATAACACCAGCGGGTTAAAGAGGTCAGCGTGGATTTAATGGTGTCCATCAACATATGTGGAATAAAATGTGACTAAGGAGGGGAAAAGCCAACATTTTTTCTAAGATGACGACCCCGTCTGTTGCAGATTTCCTGTCTCATGGGGAGAAAGAATAAGGAAAAGGAAATACTCCTCTGCTGCTCTGATTTGGGGATAGTCTTTTAACAAAAACTGCTGGACAGTCACTGGACAATAAGCTCTCCATGACTCAGGTGCTTGTTCCTTCCCCTACGGAGAGTTTGCTGTTCTGAGCAGGCTGGCAGAGTCTTTGTTCTGCACGTGGAAAGTTTTCCCAGTCCTGACTGCCAAAGGTTCGGCTAGGTTTTGATCAGCAAAGTGCCTGCTTCAAATTGTTGACTCATTCAAACAGTTCAGTGAAGTTCAAAACTGTCCTGGGCAGAAGCTGAGCTCTGTGTTAGTGTATTTCTGGGGCTCTCTGCAATGCCGTGACGTCTGCGCTGGGGCCTGAGGTGCTGTCAGTGACTGAAAGTACTTGGCTAGGTTGCAAAGGCAAAATGCGGTAACAGATCTACTAGCTGTACAGATGTATGGCTTTTCATGGTTAAAGGCAAGATAGTCCCAGTTTGTCTTGCTTCTCCATAACCCTGATGCAGGGGGAAGATTCTGTTACTTTAATGTGAAAGCACTGGTGCACTAAGAGTTTCAGTATATCTTTGGGAAAGGAGCTATCCTACTGCTCTGTGCTGCTCAGTGCTTAGCATAAGTGACTAAATTATATATCCTCCTTCCCCATATCACTGTTAATCTCTGGACATATGTCTGTTTGTGGCGCTTAAGGTCTAGAAAGCCGAAGCTCCAGGAGTGGGGGTTTTGGCTGTTGTCTTTGTTGATGCACATCCTGGATGTACTGACCAAGAAAGCAGCCGAGCATGCTTGAGTTTCTGACTGGGGCCTACTGGTACCACTGCAGAATCCATTTTAATAATAAAATAAGTTCCTGAGATAAAAACAAATTGGAATGTGGATGGACTTCAATTTGAAAATACCTGCCAAACTATAGGAGAAAATTCAGTGATGTCCAGGGACTGGACTTACTGTCATTTCTGTTGCTGTAGTTTTGGCTCTGGTAGGACAATTGCTGATTTAGTCCTCTCATCTTGAGAACAAGACCACTTCCCAAATCATACATTAAAACCAGCTATATGGGATTTCTAGCAACTTTTATAAAAAACAGGCAGTCTTTCCAAGCAGATTTGGAAGGTTCTCTAGAGACATGCAGATGTGGTGCTGTTATGTCTTGTTCGCCTGCGTTCTGTGAAGGACTTTTTCTCTCTCTTCTTGCTCAGTGCATTGGAGCAAGAGAGATTTGAAAATTTAATGAAGCTGCAATAAAACAGGCTATTCTAGTTCCATATTTTTCTCATTTGTGTTTGCAGATTAACTATGCTTGTGTCCAGGGAAACTTCTTCATCTACAAGAACTTAACAGATTCACTGCTGTAGGCTTTTTTTTCCCCTTATTTCCTCCTGATATTTCTTTAAAACCTTTGTGAAATATATTACTGAGAATTGTATTTCCTCTAAATGCTATATTCATTTTCTGGCAATAAAATTAAATTTGGGAAGGTAAATTAAGCAGCTGGGGAAGAAGCCATGCATATCGAATGAGCTTTTTGTTAAAGGATGAAGACCATATCACGAGTATGAGTAACAACCCTGTGGATGGCTGAGCCAGAGGCGAAACCTGCTTGAATCTTGGGGCTTTTGAGAGCATGTGAAGGAACAGGTAGCAGAGAGCCAGCAAGAGGGAGGAGTGGGACCAGGTGTTGACTTTGCATGCTGTGTTTTAGGAATTTTATTAGCACTACACTGAAGACTTAACAGAAGAGCATGTAAGGAAGATTATGACTCTTCTGTTGTTTTTTCTATTCTCTAATGCAACATTATGCAAGTAGTCATGGTAGTACAGCACACTGTGGCTGTTATCGCTGTCAGAAGTCAGCAGTTGGTTGGGGTGTCCATTTTCTGGCTTAAAGTCTCCACTGTTGCCCTTGAGAGTGACTGGGTTTGTGGTTATAGATTTAAGATGTGTAGCGTTGAAACTTAACAGCGTGAATAAGCATGGATGACCTAATGCCAGCTAGCTCCATAGTATTCCCAGGTGAGAGCTGAGAGTGCTTTTAAGTGTTGTTGCCCCATTTTTGTTTGTGTGGGTTTGCTTGGTGGTTACCTTCTGTACATTGAAGAAGGAAGTAATAGCCATTTCTGGTTGCCGTATGCTAAGCTCTGGGGAAGCCTTGAGGGAAAGATACAGGAACTCGGTCCTATCCTACCACAGATAAACCTACTTCCCTGACAAAAAAGCCCAGGGATGAGTGGGAGGGGAAAAAAAAAAGAAAAAAAGAAAAAAAGAAATCAAGGCATGGTTAGAGCATGGTTAGAGCAATGCCACAACCCTCCCCAGCCTGTGCCAACAAGGAAGACTCTGCAGTGTGCTCTTCTGCAACCATTTCTCCTCCTACATCTCTGCTGCAAAGTGACCTGGAGGGAGGAAAAAGTGACTTTTGCCTCTTTTTCTGTGCCGTCATTTGACATTTGAGGAATTTCTGGCAGGGTTTGTGGGCCTAGTTTCCTCAGCACCATCTCAATGTCACCAAGGAACTGGGACTTAAGCATTAATTCATTGTGACTATGATCGTGACTCCTTGGCTCTACTGAAGTAATGTGTTTGGTTTGCAGGCTGGAAAGGTTGCGGTTTGTTCTGATACCTTACTTATTCTTAAGCAACAAGGGTGCTGTCATTAACAACTGCTCTAAATTATAAAACAGTGTAGTATGGCTCAATTCTTAAACACAATATTTAAAAGGTAGCTAAATTAGTTCACAAAAGCAGAAAGTTTTCTTGTCATATCAAAAGTCTCACAAGCAAGCAATGCATAACCAAGATGTTAAAAAATTTTTCCAGAACTTTATCTCCTGCTGAGATTTGTTGCAAATGAACAATGGAAGTGACCTCATTGTTGATAGGAGACATTCAGTAATGTATGTGCTGTATGCCTTTACTCAGCAGCAAGAAAACATTATGCAGACTAAATTCTGCTGATTTGGGTTATTTTGTGTATTTATTTTATTTTAAGTGTTCAGAGGTCATTTTTAACAAAGCTTTTTTTTTTTTTAATCAAGTGTTTTTGCAGCATATAATCCCAAACATTAAGAAAACATTACAGAATCAAGATGTTTTAAAAATTAATAATGCTGTTTCCTTTTTCTTTTCTGAATTGTCTTGACTTCAGGATTTAAATTTTCAGTTCTTTAAGGGTAAAAGCTAATGTTTTCTTATAACCAGATGGTTATAAGACTTAAGAGTTTTGAGGAGGAAACAACAGGTAGCAGGAGACAGATGACAGCCATTGCAAAGACCTTGCAAAAATTCCTCTGAGCCATTTTGTCTCCATACAACTTACCTCCTTTGGGAGCTGTTCCAGTTTAAAATGGAACAGCCAGATCGTGCCAGATCTTTGATGGGTGCATGGTTGTGCCCCTCCCTCTTGCTTTCTTTCAGATTGAGTGATGTAGCAGCTGACCTGAACTTCTGAGGCTGTGTCTGTCTTGGAAAGTCATACAGTGCAAAAGGCATGGGTCTGTAGAACAAAACAATTGCTGCAGAGGACACAGTGTCCCCCACTGGAGGTTTCTGATTCATTTATAGTTTGATTTTGGACTAACTGTAGTATGGTCCTGTGGACCGAATGCCTGCTAGTGGTTAATCATAGAATCATAGTTGAATCATGGTTGAAGCACATCAGGTGAGCTCTTGGAGAGAAATTTCTGCTTCAATCCAGTTCACATGCTACAAGACTGCTCTGCAATGTAAATCATAGTGGAGTAAGTGGGGATGACCAGGAGATTTATTTTAAAAAGTCAGCTCCTGATCTGCACTGAAATGCTAATGCACCTGCAATCTGGAAAAGGTACTTGGTAGTTGCTAAGCATTTATCTTTTCAATTTATTTGCACTACTTAAAATACTTTCACAAGCCAAATGCTTGTGAAAACTGCAGAAAATAATACAAGTCCAGGAGGGCTTTTCTATGTCGTGAATATTTAAAGTCTTGTTTTCACACAGCTGTGAAAAGCTCTCTGTTCAGCTGATGGGTTGACTGGAGTTTTAAATTTGGTAAGTTGCTTGGCTACTACTAACTTCCTTTGCAAGCAAGGGTGTAGGTAGATAAAAGAAGAAAAGTAACATCATCCACAGGGAAAATAAATCATACAGATCTATGGACAGAGAGTGCTGTATTTTAAGAAACAGTGTAATAGTGAACAGATGTGGCAGAGCAGGTTTCTTCACCTTGAGCACATTTTAAAGAACTAGATTGTATCCTCTGTGGCACAGACCTACACGAGGACTGTTACAGACCTGTGAAATATGAAGAGGCCATTGACTCCTGAAAAGCAGCGTGCCTCACTGTGATTTCTGGTGCTCTGGGTAACACTGCTGTCTTGCCATCGAGGAGTATAGTCTTCAGCAGATTGAGGTACTGGGTGCCAGCACTGGCTGGAAGACCTGATGGATTTAATCTACACTCAATAGGCAAAGCTCCTTGTACGAACTGGAACAGCTTAGGTGAGTATAGGAAGTCCCTGGACTCTGCATCCCTCTGAATAGTCAAGAGCATGATGCCTCCTGGCCTCTGGAGGCTTAATCTTTCCAGAATACTTCCAGTCAAGCAATGCACTTCATCAGAGCCACATGGCATGAATTTTAATTACCTTCCCATCCTTTATTTGCACTGCAGCTAATTTGTCGAGTGTGTGGTAGGAGAAAGATAGGGACATCCTGTACATTTATGTTACTTTTTAAGTCCTTATATGTAATTTCTTTGTAGAGTTGAAGATTTAGATTAAGAGAGTTTATTTGGAGAGGTAAATTTTCTGCATTGAGAATGAGTTGATCATAATTCATCATCTTTTTAAAATTTGGGCTGTCTGGCTACACTTTCCCAAAGTTCTCACAAAAGCTTGACAAATTGTAATAAACACCGCTTCTCATGAATAATACTTTAATCCATCAAGGAGTTTATAGTTTTGTTAATATATGTGGTGAGAACCATTCTCTCTTTAAACAGATTAGTGTACCTCCTATTTAATCATAGGTTTGCTCAAGACATGGAGGTTAAAAGCTTTTCCACAGGGACACTCCCTGAACTTGCTTTTTTGTATGGACTTTCTTAACTTGCTAGACATATAGGTGGAGCAGACTTGGCCCTGAGATATATGAATGTGACTTTCAGGTTTAAAAACAGAGAAAAAGAGCACTTTAGGGTGTCTTCTATTTTATCCATGCAAAAGCTACATGTCAGCTAGCATGCTGTGTGTTCTTGGCGAAAGAGTGGGAGATGCCTCGGAGCACCCCTACGTATGTCTGTCAGCTGTGGGGCTTGGAGAAACCCTAGGTAGTCAGGCCGTGTTTTACAGTATTTGCTACAATGAAAGGAAGAAATCATTTCTTGGTATGTAAGCCTTTTGTGCCCATCTTGCCCTGCACTATCAGGAGGACTATGACCACTCACGGAAATGAAGTTGTGGGAAGACTATGGGATATTTCTTCTATGTCTATGCTGGCCGTAGTGGTTCAAGTTGAGAAGTCCTATTGCTAGTATGTAAGTGAAGCAGTGCCAGTCTGTGCAATTTTAAAACCATTGTACCTACTCACAAGTATATTGTTCCTGATCTTTGAACTGGAGTTGCGGATTTCAAAAGGTTTGAAAGACTACTGGTGAGAGAGCAGTCTGAACAAACTTAGTATTGTGTGTTTTGACCTTGCAATTTTTGGGAGCCTTTTCTTTTTTGATCATGAATTGTGTTACGAATTTGAAGAAGATAAAATGATTTTTAATGTCAGAACTTCTAATACATGCAAGGTCTAAATGATACACTACAAACAATTTTGAAGAAAAAAAAAGCTGAAATGCAGGAGAAAAAACAATCATTACTTTTTCTTCTTTTTTTAATACACCATCAGCATTCAACACTACTGAAGAAGTTAAAGGAAAGATTTTTTTTAAAAACCCAATAACAGTTTGCCTTACTGCCCTGAAAGAATTAAAAAGCGGCACTCCTACTGCCAATCCCCTGAATAGTGTTAGAGCCATGCTATTGTTCTTGATCTGTTATCTTTCATATCTGTGCTCCTTAGAGACAGATTTTACTCACTTTTAATTGTGTGGCTTTTGTGCTTTCATTGAGACATGAGAATAGAATAGTATGGTCATGCCAATAAAATGTATAGGTTGCTAATACTTTCCGTGGATCAGTTAGATATCTTGTGTTTGGTTTAGCCTGTATTTGCTATTGATGATACTGACTCCCAGAGCTCAAGCATGTGTTGAAGCCTGAACATATTGATGAATGGGGTGAAGAAACCATTAACAATGCTCTAATTCCTTTTCTTTATGCGATGGGACATTTGTATCCCTGTAATAAGATGATACAGCGTATAGGAGTAACTGCGGCAAATACACTATTTTACTATATATCTCATTATATGTCTCTCTGGTTCTATAGAGTCATTGTGATCTGTGCAGTCTTGCTTGGTAGGGGCATCTGGATGTCAAAATTTTCAAGGCTGCGTGGATCTTTGAAGTTTTTAGAAAGCCCTTTTTGTTACAGAGTGCATTCATGTAAAGTGGATAGGTATTTTCTTTTTCTTTAAATCTTTCTAAATCAAATGTCAGCTTCGTGGTGTACTTTACTGTCATGCTGCAGAAAGGGTGCTTATCTGTACTTATGCAAACAGCCTTCATGAGAGCTCTGTTCCTTCTGTTTACTTGTGTTTTCTATTATAATTTCTGTGCATAAGACTTAATGGTGTCGCTGAGCAGCATTGCAAGTGATCTTGGTTCTTTAATAAGAACTAATCACTTGCAAAGAATTGTCCAAGCAGTGGACCTCAACCTGAATAATGTGTGTTGTATTTTTTCAGTGGAGCATTCAAGGGAGCTGCGTACAGCAGAGGTCCAGGAGGGCATGTGTCTAGCTAACAACACAGAGGTTGCTTTGCCCTCAGACTGCTGTAGCTCATGCTGCAAATAACTGTAAGGATAGGTGTATCCCAGTGGCATCCTACATATACACCTAGTCCTCTGCCTGTGTCCTTGCTGCTGTGAGGACAAAAACAGACAAAAACAGGGTGTGACAGACACTTCCTTTATACACCTTCCCAGACACTTCCTTTATACAACACTAACTTGGTATGCACGGTTTTACAGCTCGATTGCTTGAGTGACAACATGAAAAGTAGCTATGCCACTGAGACTAACCCAGCTTTGCCTATTTTCAAATGCCTTGGCAGTTTGCTGCTTTTGGGGTGATGCTGTATGTGGCAATTACTCTTCCTCTGTTCTGGTCCTGGTCCTCTCTCAGGAACTATGAAGCTCTTAGGAGCCGTATAAATACATTACTTGTACTTTCTTTTTTATACTACAAATGTGTTTGTTTTTATAGCAGTTCTGCCCACATAACTCTCATCTTCCCTGCTAATTTCACCTCCACATGCTCTGTGGAAAGGTCTGTGAGTCACTCTCTGCTTCTCTGCATTTGGGGATGAATTTAAAATTCTTGAATCCAATTAGAGTCTCCTGTAGACATGCAAGCCTTTTTCATTTCATGTTCCTCTGCTTTACTTGTCCTTGTGGAACTAGCAGTGAAATTACTGCAATGCATCCCCTATTCACAGATCTGTATATGACGATGTATCAAGCAGTCCCAGCATGAGGATGTGCGCATTATACTCAGACAAAGGAGGTATGTGCTTTTATGTATGTGTCCATTTTTTTCATGTGTTAGCATAGGAGATATTTAGATGTACATACATCCTACCTCTGGTAATCTGCAGTACCTCTTTGGGCAGACTTGAGAATGAAGTGGTACGTCAGAGAAAATGACAAGGTACCGCTACCATCTGACCAGTGCAAAATCTCTAAAAATGGTGCTTCCGTTGTATATGTGTCCACTGCAAACACGAACAAAAGGGCAAAATGTGGATACTAGCAGAAAGACATTAGTAAGCTTTTTGGAGCAGTCTTAAGCAGAGCATGATCCTGTTACAAATTAAGGGATGAAAGTGGCTTTTGAAGTGGTGATTAATATTTTATGTTGCATATCCAAGTTGCAAATTATGGTAGTTTAATGAGACAAGCAGTACTATTTTGATATATAGCATAGTCAGCTGTGAACATTTAAAAATCATGAGGTGGGCCATTAAAGCACTGAGAGGCTGGATTAAAAGCATGAGTTTAAAAAAAATACTTCTGGACTGTTTTTGTAGTGTTCTTGATTTGAAGCTTTGGGTGTTCATGTTGCCAAACGTTCCAACGAGTGCAGGGACCAAATGCTTACTTTAAAAGTCCATGTAGCAGACATTTTCAAGTAATCATTTGCCTCCAAGTTCTGGAGCTTTTAGGAGAATACTAAATAAAATTGCAAGATTTCAAAGTAATAAAAGCTTAGAAATTTCAAAATCAATAAAGTTAATTCCCCCCTAGAGTAAGTATAGTATATGGTCTTTTCTTTCCATTGTTGGTGTTGCGATAATATCCTTCCCAACAAGTGACCTCAGCCGCTCCTCATAAGTCTTGCCCTCGAGGCCTTTCACCATCTTGGTCGCCCCCCTCTGGACACACTCTAATAGTTTGATGTCCTTCTTATATTGAGGGACCCAAAACTGCACACAGTACTCGAGGTGGGGCTGCACCAGAGCAGTGTAGAGTGGGACAATCATCTCCCTCGACCAGCTAGCTATGCTGTTCTTGATGCACCCCAGGACACGGTTGGCCCTTTTGGGCCACTGTTGACTCATATTTGACTTGCCATCAACCCAAACCCCCAGATCTCTTTCCTTAGTGCTTCTCTTCAGCCTCTCATCCCCCAATTTGTATGTATAAACCAGGATTACCCCGTCCCAGATGCAGAATCCTGCACTTGCTCTTGTTAAATTTCATACGGTTGATGATTGCCCAGCTCTCTAGTCTGTCCAGATCTCTCTGTAAGGCCTCTGTACTCTTGAGGAAGTCCACAGCTCCTCCTAGTTTGGTATCATCGGCAAACTTACTTAATGTACATTCGATTCCTGTGTCCAGATCATTTATAAAGACATTAAAGAGCACTGGCCCTAAAATTGAGCGCTGGGGAACCCCACTAGTGACTGGCCGCCAGCCTGATGTGACCCCGTTTACTGTAACTCTTTGAGCCTGACCTGTCAGCCAGTTGTTCACCCATCATATTATGGACTTGTCTAGCTGCACACTGGACTTTTTGTCCAGAAGGATGCTGTGAGACACAGTATCAAAGTCATGGCTAATGGATGCTTTAATTGAGTACTACACATCCTCTCCATTGCATAATATGTTTTTACCTATTTCTGTTCACAACAGCAGAGTATGAAACTTCTTTAACCAATCCTTAAGATTGTCAAGAAAATTATTCTTGAATCCCCTATAAAGTTTGCTTTAAATCTCACCTCCTAGAGTTCTACTTTGTGAATTGTTTTCCTGTATATAAAACTGCAGAGATGACTCACCTGCACTGGGTGATATCTTGACCCCAGTAGAGTAGTTTTATAAAAACATCAGGATTGCAACTCGGTTCTTCTGCACTGAGTAGAGGGAGTCAGCTCCAGATAAATTTCACAAAATGAGCTCTGAATGCCAGAAACTCTGCCTATAGGGTGTTGTTCAGTGGCAGTGGGAAAGGAAAGCTCTAACTAAATGAGGAGCACTGTGCCAATATGGAAATATTAGTATGTGACCCTGGCAAATACCTGTGATTGCTGTATTAACAATACCATTGTGACTAAAGCCACTATGAAGCCCATACAAGTAAAACAAACTATAGAAGAAAAAATCGCTTTGCCACCTCTGTGCAAACAGCTTCTTTTGGCAGAGGTCTGGAGGTCAGGAGTCAAGTCAGTTCCTAACCAACACTTAGATAGTTGGGTCAGGGCAAATACATGGTGTAGATCTGCCTGAAGTGGTGGGTGTGAAAAAGGAAGGACAGGAGGATGGTCATGTAGTTTTAGTCATGCTGGCCAAAGAGCCTGGAGCAATAATGAGTTATGGCTAGCTTGGGGGATAGACCAGGCTGCAGAAGGCTTCTCAGGGGCACAGTGTCTATGTATGTCTTGGAGGTCAACCCAGATCTCCAGATCTTAGAGGATGCAGGGCCTGGTCTTCAGGCACTGTGCAGATGATGAAAACGTCATGCTTCCTGAACCATTCAGTTGTGCTTTCAAATTTTTCATTTAGGCTCAAGATTTTGATTTAAGGCTAGGAAGACAGATTTTCACACGTTGGAGTAAACAGGAGCTTGTGAAATAGATATTTATACATTACATAGCAAACATTTTTGTATCGGTAATTTCTGTAGCTTAATTCATTCCAACTACAGAAGATGTGTGGAACTTCTTAAGCTCTTAAAATCCTAATGTTTATTATTACTTTATTGTAATATAGAATTTTTGTACTGCATATTTTGGGAAAGAAAATAGATTATTTTTCTACTTCAAGTTCTGCACAGTGATTTTCTTTGAACTTGAATTCTCAAATAAGTAGTTCTTCCTTGACCTACTTCTGACGTGTTGAAGAATATTCAAAACACAAATACGTTAAAAGTTTGGTGAGGACGTGAAATAATATATCCAGAGATGATGCCAGTTACGGTGGTAGTAGTGGGAACAGTTGTTTATGATTCTGAGGTAAGAGGTAAGTCAAACTGAGAGGGTTATGTCATCTTCTTTCACTAGTAAACAGTAATTGAACAATAGTTAAAGCCCAGTTAGGCTTGTGATACATTTAAAGCACAAATATGTGCTTGGGAGTAAGTATTCTCTGTATAACTAAATTAAATATAAGTAGATATATGTGGCTTTGTATCTTGCAAGACACTCCTCTTACTGATTTTCCTCCCTCATCCTCGCTGAAAGGTTCCAAATCCAGTGTTTCTTCTTTTTGCTGGTGAGGCCACTGGCTGATTTGTCCTGTGGAGATGGTTCTTGCTAATTAGTAATCACGTGATACAGGAGTGATGCTTTAACAACAGCTATAAAATGGAGCAATTTTTGCTGAGCACTACAAATTTTCACAAAATTTTTGTCGAGTTTATCCATGGGATGTAGAGGATGTAGACAGAAAGTCCTTATAAACATTTGATTGGGGCACAGAAGTCTCAGTTTGCATTTGCAAGCATTTTTAAGCCAGGGTTTCATTGATTGTCTGCTGTTCTTTCTTAAACAGCTTCAGTTTCTTAGAGTAGAAGAGATTATTTAGAAGTGAAGGGCTCTGAAAGCAAGAAAGACGTGCAGTGACACTGCAAACGGTAGCAGAATTACTGCTGGGGGAAAAAAAAGAGGTGGCTTTGATGGAGTATCACTCCGGAAAATACTGTGTTCAGGAGACAAAAACAGGTTGAAGGTGAGCACAACAGTGAGGATTAGTGGGAGAGACTGGTAGGTGCAGCCTCACTGGCATTTTAAACCAAATGAGAGTGTTTATTATCCTTCTTCTCAGGACCTCCTGTGGAAGCTCTCTAGTTCTGCAAATATGAGAACTGGGGATTTAATTTTCTTAGAAAAGGGATATTGAGTAAGTACTTTCATAAAAATAATGGCTTTTTCATAGAAACAGAAAAAAAGACTTCTTGAAAATTTAAGTTTCCATTGTAAGCTGTCTAAAAGGGAGAAGCACAAATATTCAAAACACAAATGCTGGGGTTAAAAAATACACATTTTTAGAGTTGGTCTGAGGGAGGAAAAATGCTGATGCATTTCCAGATGGGGATGTAGTCTTTATAGGAAATGCTGACACACCCCTTCATGTTCACACAAGTAACTTTAGGAAATGGTGGTAAACAAGTAGTTAAGAAATGAGTCATGCATGGTAATACACAAATACTTTTGACTGTACAGTCCAAATTACACCAATGACAATTGGTCTTTCAGTCTTGTTCTGTGCGATGAGAGCGTCTTTGTGACGTGATGATGGCTAAAGTTCTGACACATCTTAGGCTCTGACACATTCAGTGATGTTCGTTGCCAAAGCGCCACAGCACAGCTAACTGTTGTATTGCATGCTTTTAGCCTGCAGCAAGCACAAATTCAACTTAATTTAGTAAATAATTTTAAACTGCTTTTGAGCACAGTTTTCCAGCACTGTCAAAGGGATTATTCTTTGTTCAAGGCTTTTAGGCTTATTATCTTTTCTCCGCTTTTCTCTCCCCCAAACTATGTGGAGGCCTACAAAGGGAATCTGAAGATACAGTGGTTCTGTATGGAAGATTCAAGATAATTGTGTTTCATAGGAATAGTGTATCTGATTAAGACAAAAAGGGAAATGATTTACAGGGTATTTTGGAAGTTCAACAGCATCAATAAAATAATAACTTTGTAATTTAACTTTATATAGAAAAGTCCATTTGACATTTTGGTCATGTTCAAAATACCCAAATCTCAGTGTGCATGCTTCAGATTTAGGTACTTGCTATGCCAAGTAGATGAATTATAAGTGAACTAAGGGTTAAATGAGTTCTGATTTATTGTGGCCCTTAGGTAGAGGAAAAGAAAAAAAGGTTACTCCATTTGTCAAGGGAGTTTTCAAATAAGACAGTAAAAATAAATACATTGATTTGTTGGCTTTATCGATGAGTCTACATAAATATATTTATTTTGAGCTTTGGCAATTCGGGAATCACAGAAGAAGATATTCAGCTGAAAAGCCAGTACTGACCTGAAATTTGCATCAGTATGTTAATGGTGCCTGTCTGTGGGACAAGGTCACATTTCTTCCAAGCTTCCCCAGAGCACTGCTGATTTGAAAATCGAGTCTTCCACTGTTCTTTCCTTCATGCTTACTTGTGCAGAGATCAGTGACATTGGAACAGTGATGCCTGTTTTGGCTAGGAGCAATTTCAGTCAAGTCTGTGGTTTCCAGCGTAGAGTGTGCTATCTGTTGGTGTCCCAGAGCATATTGCTCCCCTGCAACCTCTCCTTAAAGGGAAGCTGCACTTACTCTCAGCTCTTGCTTTTGTTTTATTTCAGCCTAAGAAAAAGCTCTCTGTGGAGAAGCTTGACTGTAGTCTACTTTTATGTTTTTTCCAGCAGAACACTAGTTTACATCCCTTTTCCATTCAGAACTATTTTAAATGTCCACTACAAAAGGGAGACTGAAGAAAATCTTGTCTTGTTTTTCTGTGTTCCATCTTTCCTTTGAACTCTCCTGATACTGGTCTTGAAGAGGCATTGAAAAAAATACTAATTTGCAGGAATTAACAACACATGCTAAGAGAAGAAGAGAAGTTCAGACTTTTTGAGAAGTCCATCTTGGCATAATCATGTTGCAATAAGCTGGTGGAAGACAAATCTGATACTGTTCACGTATCTGGTTTGGTGGTGTATAAAGGCACAAGCATACAGGGAAATACAAGGCGTTCACAGAAGTATCAATATGACATCTGCTTTTCTCTAAAAACATGTAACAGTAACCTTGTTGAAATGAGCTGGTCATGGGAATAGTATGTAATAGCATTATCATTTAA
Source organism: Pygoscelis adeliae (assembly GCF_000699105.1). NCBI lineage: Eukaryota > Metazoa > Chordata > Aves > Sphenisciformes > Spheniscidae > Pygoscelis > Pygoscelis adeliae. Next base: position 5,298,506 of record NW_008825114.1, read on the forward strand.
GAGTAATTCTTGCCATGGTGGTGAGGTCCAATGAAATTTAATAGGAATCTGAATTCCTTCTGTCAGCGTGGCATTCACTGTTTGGCTCTTCAGTCTTTTTATAGTACCTTCTGTAGAGCTCATTTTCATTTTTGATGGAATCATGTAAATTTCTCATAAACAAGTACACAGAGGAATAGTTTGCTTTTAACAACAAAACAAGAACTTAGCTAATTTGTACTGTTGAACTAGTGGAAAATAGTCACCATTTTCAGCAGCAGATAAAAGGTTTGTTTTCTTTTTTTTTTCCACTAAAAGATTTGTTTTTTTAAAAAATAGCACCATCAGTTGCCTGCTAGATGAACAAAGTGATCTGTATTTCCAATGATGACAAACACTTGTGTCAGTGGGGAAATCCAGAGCTTCGGTCAAGTACTTGTGGGTTTAATTTTTATTCATTTTTACTTTTGCAGACTAAAAGGGGAAAACAATTGAAACAGAAATTTGCTTAACTGTTTATCCTCAGTTTTTTCTTGTCTGGAAGGCAGCCACAGGGAGATGTGGAAGCTGGGAATAGCATTGTCATAGCCAGACCAAAGGCCTGGCAGAGTTCTACTAACAGCAGTGTGGTTTAGCTTTTAGCATCATCTCTCACTAGGAAGGAGGTGAAACTCTGATGTAATAGAAAAGGGAAGAGGCTATTCTGAGTGCTCATGTTATATATACCATTCCTCTTCACTTAATTGTCAATGCAGAGTGTTGCCAGTAGTTCAAAGGGAATTGAAGAGTTCACAACAGCCTGTTGCTGCCTTGCCACCTTATGGCAGCTGGCTTATGGGTGAGCTGGAGGCAGTGATGCCTTGGACACATACCCCAGGATTTCTTTGCTGAAAGTCTCCAGGGATGTTTAAGGCAGGTTGGGTGACCTCAGTGGTAAGAGTGCCCCTGTCATTCTAGATCCTGCTAAACCTCTTTGACAGAGATAAGTTGTCATTAGGGCTTATAAAAAATTCATAACCAGGAGTGTTATGCTGCTGAAATGAATTTTAGACTGCTGATGGGTTGAAGTGGTAGGAGACAGCAGTGAGAATTTCTCACTTGTGGAAGTCCCATACTCATACACACAAGGTACCAAACAGGTTTTTGTAGATGGCCCCTAGAAAGGTGCTCGCTCGGCTCAGGATGATCATGTATAGTATCTTAGGATAATTCAGAATTAAGCTTGGGCTGTAATTCTGAAAGACTTTGAGCTCTCAGTCCATAAAGTTTTTGTTCAAGATGTCAGCAATATGTCTGCTGTCATTTCAGTACATTCTTAGAACAAAGTAATCGGGATCATCAGTTGACTTCTTGCTTGTCACAAGAGCCAGGAAATGGAAAAGACTTTGTTACTGTCATGTAGGGCTGGATCCCTTCTGTAATTGAAAGTGGTGGGGAAAATTGCAGTTGTCTTCAGTGACCGTGAGATCAGTCTTACACTGAGAGTGGGCTGGTTAGAAATGAAGGAATTTTTATTTCGTTACCAAATTCCCCAGGCATCTCATGCCACGGTCTGTCTCCATTGTAACTTGAAATCCGGGTAGCACAGGCACACACTGTAGGGATCTGAATATCCACTGGTAGCCGGAAAATGGCTTAGGGACAAAGTTATTTAACTGGCACTTTATTACATTAAAAAATGTGTCCTAATATTTTGTGTATTCTCTGTGCTGACTAGAAGAGTGGCTAGCACTTTGAATAGTGATGTGAATTGAGACTGCCCTAGGGGAACAGTGACATCATCAGTTTAAGTGTATTGTTCAATATTATTTCCCATTTAAACTTCACACTCTTGCAAAGGAATAGGAAGTTAATAACACTTCGCTGTTCAGACATGGCATTTTTAGGTACAGAGAACACAGCTACAATTTCTTATGTTTGCTGTTGCTTCACCTTCTCACTATTAATAGCTTGGAAGCAGAAGCACTTGGGAAATTGCAGTCAAATAAACACTGGTTCCTGCAAGAATTCACCAAGGAAAAAGGAGATCTCTGCAATACTTCACCTCTTTTTGCACTTCTGGCTATAAATGAATGAACTTCACATTCAAGACTACATCTTGAAATGAAAAGTTCACTTTTTCAGCATAAAGTGTTCAATTCATTTTTATACGCATACAAACAGAGGGAGACTTGTTACAATCTCAGCCAGAGACCTTGGCTCTGGCTCCTGCTTAAATGGCGATTGCTATTGTGGCTGACTGTTGGGTGCTAAATGAGGAACATCCATGACTAAAAGTGCAAGATGGTTCAGGTTAATCTTGGATCCAGAGGCTCCCTGTCTGGGGTTATGGCTGATTTACATGCTGCAGAGATCGAGGATAGGAAGGAGCCATCATTAGTGGATCAGAGCTGAATCATTCTGTCCAAGCCTTCAAAAAAAGTTGGACTCTTTTTATTGGTGGTTGGCTCAAACGGGTAAACCTGGGGATAATGACAGCAGAAAAAAATTCTCCATTGTTTTTCTAAGAGACACAAGTCATTCAATTCCTGATGAGCTGTACTTAGAACATGTTTTTGCTGTAGATGGTTTGTCACTGTCCTCATCTCCAAATAGTCAAATATGCTGTTGAGGCTGTGTCAGTAGCACTAATTAACACATTCAGTCCTGCTAGGACTTAAAGCAACTTGCTGAATTCTTTTAAACTCATTCTTCAAAGAACCACATTAGCTGTTTGCATCAGTCTGTTTTTAGGGTGTTGAGCAGCACGTCAGCGTAAGAGTTTCTGCAGTTGTTAGGAAACCTTTGATGCCTGCAACGCCTATGCCTGTATGCAGTTTCTCTCTTGTGTCTTGCACTGTGAGCAAGACCCCTTTGCCTGTGTTTGGTGTGATGTGGGGCGGCTCGGGGCAGGGGGCTGATCGTTGGGGAGCAGTGCGGCATCCCCCCCTGGAGAATGCTGCTCTGTGAGGGCTGTTGGGGTTGGACCCTGCGCCCCAGACGGGCAGTGACTGCTGCTTAGTGACTTCAGCGCAGGATCGGGTCAGGCCCTCACTTAACAAATTTCAGTTACCATCAGTTATAAGTGCTGAGGGAGGAGGGTGGCAACGGACCCACGCTTTACCCCATGTCTGGCCTTTTCCAGTTGATTTAAGAGTATTACAGTGCTTACATAACGCTGCTATTGCAGTGTCCCAGGAGGCGCGGGCAGCAGATCGCGTGTCGGAGGTCTCCTGATCAGAGAAATTACGGCTTATGAGCCCTTGTTGGACAGTCTTGCTCCCTACCTTCCTCAACTGATTTATTGCCAGCTCATAAAGCAGTACCAGCTACTTTTATTCCCTCTATTTGCCTGATAGGAAGTAAGGCTGTATTTAGTCACAGGGTTTGATAAGCCGTATATGGCTTATGTGTAGGTTACATAATGTCCCACAAACACAGGCTGGGGGCTCAGCTGGTCTTGGGCTGGCTGTGCTGGGCTCATGCTGTGGCGCTATTGTCATGACCTATATTTATCCATTTATTTAGAAACAGCTCTTCCATTTCATATGGCCTTTTATAAACGATGCTAAGGACAACTCTTCAGAAGCCAAGGCATCTAGAATAAAGTCCTTTTTTTAATTATTATTATTATTATTATTATTTTATTCACAGTGCTGCATACATGGAAGGTTTCCACTGTCTTGGATTTAGTTACCAAGGTGATATCGTGAAATAGCTGTTGTCAATGTTTTGCCATTTCTAAACTTTCATGTACCTTGGTAAGACCCGGATTTTGCCTGAAATGTCGCCAGTCCTGTTTGCTTGAATACTAATTATGAGTAATTTCTATTATAATTTGAAAATATTTAAGAGCATCATTATTACCAAAAGCTGACATGATATTCCAATAATAAAGACTCTTGAATTCTTAGATGTTTGACTTAAAGGTCATCATTAAAATTTAATGGTGAAAAGATTTTTAAACTATTTTGTTTGTGATTTATGAGCACTGCTGTTCGATGTTTTAAAAGTCCTTTTAATAATAGTAAACTTAAATCAGGTAGTGCTGCAGGTACTTGTGAACTTTGTATCTCTTCTGCAGTTCATGTATCTTATTTCTTTTATTAAGCACTGTTTTTTAAGGCAACTTCAGTATTTCTTTAAAGTGTTCAAACGCTGCCTACAAGACTTTTGTCCTTAATCAAAAGAATGAGAACAATAGGAATTGAAAGATTCTTACTGAGGGATATTATACTGCTTGGATGCTGTTTAAAGACATTTTTGCTGCAAGAAGCTTGTATATGGAAACTCTTTTTTTTCCTATATTTTTTTTTTCTCCAACTTGGTATACACTGGCTTATGATTGTAGACCTACTGGCAAAATACTGTGTTTCTGAAGTACGCTTCTCGCAACTACAGCATCTTATGACATAGCACTACTGTAATGACAATACAAAGCAAGGAATTGCATTTGAGCTTATCAGCCTTGACAATGTCCCTTTAAATCTGTGGGCTCTTGCTATTCCCTTGAATTATTTCTCGTGGTTCCTAATCTACTAGAAAATGGATCAGAGGCGGATCATAATACCAGTGTGAATACTGTGAAAGATCAAGGAATCTGAGAATACACTACTGTAATACAACCAGTTAACCAGTAGTCAGCAAGTTAACCTGTGTACAGCAAATGTTACTTTCTCCCAGGATTATTTCCGTTGCAGTCATAAGCAAGGATAGAGCTGTGGCCCTCCTGTAACTACTTATAGGTGGTGAATAATGTCTCAAAAGCTTTCAGATCTTGTGGAAATTCTTTTCATCATGTTTTGACAGATGAACTTTCGATGGCTATAATACTAATGTGCATTGGGAAAGCACAATATTTAAATGGATGTGGATTACTTATCTTTGAAGGCTTACCTGTGAGCTTTCATTTGTGTGAATTTAAATGCTTATTTATGTCATGAATATTCTTGCTTCTGTATGAAAAAGAATGTCCCTGCTCTGAAAACCTTCTGTTATGCAGATGCTGTTAAACACATTGTGTTTCCAGGGAAATGCCACTAGAACTTAAACATGAAAAATAAGAACTTATGATAAAAAATCATTATCATACTGTAATTTAACTGATTCTCAGATTCAGACTCAGAAACCAGTTAATACTGGAAAGATTATTTGTTTCCATTTCTGAATATACAGAAACTTTGCAAGTCACAGTTGCACTGAAGTGATATTCTAACTTGTCATGGATGGACTTATGGTACTGTGATTCTTAAGACATTGACCTATTAACTGATGCTTTGAATACAAGTCATCAGTGTGCAAGCATGGAGATACATGGTTTACAGGTGAGATATTCCAAAAGTAACTATCATCATTGCATGAAGAAACAAAACATGAGTAAGTAGTGAAGATGTGAAAACTCTGAAAGAAGAAGCTCAAGTTGTCAATGAAAGTTCTGTCCAAAAACTTAGGCTTTGATCATACAAGGAAATTTTACAAGGCATGATTCAGGTTTCGGTCAAAAGTATATTAGGGTACAGGTGCCCCATTTTTGTGTGGAACTGGTGCTTTAGCCATGGAATACTTTTAGTCAGTCACTCCAAAATTGGTTAATATGTTCTACAAATAAATAAATCAAACTGCAATAAAGCAGTTGGGTACTCTTGCAACAGTATTGGTTGTTTTCCTCTTTCTGCCTTGTCAACAGTTTCTGAGGAGTTACCTTTGATAGGATGAGGCCTATACCCTAAAATAGATTCTCAATAAATTAAAACATCAAGTGAAGTTATGCGTTAGGCACATGGGAAATGCTTGGAGTCAAATGTGAGTAATTGATGAGCACATTTCACCATAAGCTGTCTTCAAGTATTTCAGCAGAATCTGGTATCCCGTTTACTGTATTCAGATGGAAAAACGAACAAAAAAAATCACTAAAATCAGAAATTGGCAATTGTAGTACAAACTAGATAGAGATTTTGATTTTAAGCCTATATGGAATCGTATCAAACCCTAGGACTTGTACTTTGAATAAAGATTTCTCCAAATATCCCATCGAAAATATGGAAGAGAATCTTTTAGTGCCTTAGGGCAAGTCATTGTATAACCAGTTGAGATTTTTGACAGGAAAGGAGTAAATAGAAATTGAAATTGAGACAGCTGGAAAATGAAAGTACATAGACTGAGAGGCTACACCCACCCTCAAGTAACCCTGCTATTTCCTGCTATAATGCATTTATGAACTAAAGAAGAAAAAAATATACCATTATCTATAACAGTAGTCCCTTCCCAAAGTCTCTCCCCCACGTGCAAATATTTTAGGCAGAAAATGGCAAATCAGTTACAGAGTAAAATATAGGAGATGTATGCAAAATGTTCTCAAAAAAGTTGAAAATGTCTGTCCTGGTTTTGGCTGGGATACAGTTAATTTTCTTCCTAGTAGCTGGTGCAGTGCTGTGTTTTGGATTTAGGAGGAGAATAATGTTGATAACACACTGACGTTTTAGTTGTTGCTAAGTCGTGCTTACACTAGTCAAGGACTTTTCAGCTTCTTCTGCCCTGCCAGAGAGAAGCTGGGAGGGGGCACAGCCAGGACAGCTGACCCAAACTGGCCAAAGGGATATTCCATACCATGTGATGTCATGATCAGGATATAAACTGGGGGGAGTTGGCCGGGGGGGCAGTGACCGCTGCTTGTGAACTGGCTGGGCATCGGTCAGCAGGTGGTGAGCAATTGCATTGTGCATCACTATCACTTATTTTTTATACTCTTTTATCATTATTACTATTATTTTCCCTTCCTTTTCTGTCCTATTAAGCTGTCTTTATCTCAACCCACAAATTTTACTCTTTTTTTTTTTCCTCAGTTCTCTCCCCCATCCTACTGTGTGTGTGGGGAGTGAGCGAATGGCTGTGTGGTGTTTAGCTGCCTGCGGGGTTAAACCACAACAGTCCTTTTGGTGCCCAACGTGGGGCATGAAGGGTTGAGATAACGACTGATCTGACCAGAGTGTGTTATGGCAAATTTGTTACAAGCATTCATCATATTGGTTTAATAGTCACAATGTTGATTAATTTACTCTCAAAGTTGTCGTGCTTGCTCTCAAAGTTGTGTTATGTAACACCTTATTTGCTGTACGTGTTCCTGTTGTGCTGTCTATCACCTCTGGGAGATGGATCAAGGACATCATTTTGCTGCACTGTGTAACACTGCTGGTTTATGATGTGATAAAATTATTGGTCGTGAGACTAATTTTTGTATTTGTACTTCTTATACTCGGCATTGCCGTCATCTCCCTACCTTGGGAGCCACCTTTTGGCAACTATTA
>NW_008825114.1:5311860-5349263 GCF_000699105.1 Pygoscelis adeliae
ATGATATCTGTGTGTATATATCAAAAGACAGAAAAAGTGGTGGTGATTAATGGCAATGTATTGGAAAGTGTGGGACCTGGGCATGATGTAGATGGTATAGAATAAGGGGTGGATACTGTCCTGGTTTTGGCTGGGATAGAGTAGATTTTGTTCTTAGTAGCTGGCACAGTGCAGTGTTTTGGATTTAGGATGAGAATAATGTTGATAACACACGGATGTTTTAGTTGTTGCTAAGTTGTGCTTACACTAGTCAAGGACTTTTCAGCTTCCCATGCCCTGCCAGCAAGAAGCTGGGAGGGGGCACAGCCAGGACAGCTGACCCAAACTGGCCAAAGGGACATTCCATACCATGTGATGTCATGCTCAGCATATAAACTGGGGGGAGTTGGCTGGGGTGGTGGTGACCGCTGCTTGTGAACTGGCTGGGCATCGGTCAGCAGGTGCTGAGCAATTGCATTGTACATCACTTCTTTGGTATGTTTTTTTATCATCATTATTATTATTATTATTACTATTACTACTACTACTACTACTACTACTACTATTATTTTCCCTTCCTTTTCTGTCCTATGAAACTGTCTTTGTCTCAACCCATTAATTTTACTTTTTTTTTTTTTCTTCTCAGTTCTCTCCCCCATCCCATTGTGTGTGGGGAGTGAGCGAATGGCTGTGTGGTGTTTAGCTGCCGGACGGGTTAAACCACAACAATGTCAAATTCCTGTGCTTTTAATCTCTTTAATTTATATTAATCTGGCGTCTTAAGTATAGTAGTTATTTTTGAGAAAGAATTGTCATTGTTTAGAAATTAAATTTGTGTTCTTTTTTTTTTTTTCTGGAAAATAGTAGCCTTTTAGAAAAATTTTATTAATGTCCTAAATAGAAAAAAGCTGGATACAGCAACTGGGTTCAGTAATAGCAGCAGTGCTGGCTTTCACCAGCCTAACAGTAGTTATCTTTTTGAGTGAATAAATAATCCACAACCTAAATTGAACCCAGCTGTCTTAGCTTGTTATTTAACTGCTGCAGCTTCTGGAATAAGTATGTGCTCAGCAGAAGCTTCCTGGAGATTATCTGTGCCAGTGAATAGGAAATTGTAAAACTCTGATACGTGCCTAACAGTACTGGATGTTGTCTGATGTTCTGGGCCAAATATGTAAAGTTGATTCAACTGCCTTCTAATTTTGATGTGTTATGATTATTTCACTAATCTTGAGAGCTTTTCTTTACATGTCATCTTTATAGATTTTTAGTTTGGTTTTTTTTTTTTAGGAAATAAACATTCATGACTTTTTGTGACACAGATAGAAATTGGCAGTAATACTGTGTTGTGGTTTAAGCTCAGTCGGCAACTGAGTACCACACAGCCGCTTGCTCACTCCTCTCTCCCTCCCCCGGTGGGATGGGGGAGAGAATTGGAAGAGTACAAGTGAGAAAAACTCATGGGTTGAGATAAAAACAGTTTAATAATTGAAATAAAATAATAATAGCAATAATAATAATAATACACAAAGCAAGTGATGCACAATGCAATTGCTCACCACCCGCCGACTGATGCCCAGCCAGTCCCCGAGCAGCGGCCCCCCCCAGCCAGCTTTCCCCCAGTTTATGTACTGAGCATGACATCACATGGTATGGAATATCCCTTTGGCCAGTTTGGCTGTGCCCCCTCCCAGCTTCTTGTGCACCTCCAGCCTTCTCAGTCAGTACAGCATGGGAAGTGGAAAAGTCCTTGACTAGTGTAAGCACTACCTAGCAACAACTAAAACATCGGTGTGTTATCAACACTGTTCTTGTCCTAAATCAAAAACACAGCACTGCACCAGTTACTAAGAAGGAAATTAACTCTATCTCTGCCGAAATCAGGACAAGAAATACTGGTCAGTATTTCTCAAATGCATGTACTTTGGCAAAGTACATGCAAAGCTATGCTTCAAAAATTGATGCTTATTTCTGAAAAAAAGGAAGGATAAACTTTGAAATCTCTGTGGCTAGCTGAAAGCAAAATCTCTGGAAAACTGACATCCTAAAGACGCCATTACCTTTCTGGTTCTCTGTGTCAACATGAATCAAAATGGAAAGACACCAGTAGCGTCCACTCCAAAGGATTTCTGTGATTTGTTTTTTACTTAAAGCATAGATTTTGGGGAACACAGGAAAGTGCACATCTTTGGAATAATTTTATATGCTTTCTAGACTTAAAAAGGTATAAACACTATTTTTGTTTTTTTTATTTGTGAGTCTGAAACCTACCGTATGTATACCCAAAACATTTATCCACCTATCAAAAGAGATATATGGAATTTTAGAACAACTTTTCTTTTGAGTGGCTTTTGTAGTCTTCCTAAGCTCTTGTATGTTAATTTCCTGAAAGGATTATTCCCACTGGTCAGTCTCCTTTCTAGATTTCTCAATGCGGCTTCATTTGGAAATGTTTTTTATGGCAGGAACCGCATGGATCTTATGTCAATCCCTTATCAGTTAGTGATGACGTCTAGTTAGTGATCAAGTCTTTCCTTTCCACTCTCTTATTTAATTTCCAGATTGTGTATGAATCAGGGCCCTAAGAGGATGTTTCCCCTTCTCGTTTTCTTGGATTCTGAGTTGATTTTCATCTTAGTTAAAACCATAACCAAAGAAAAAGCTAGGAGAAGAAGGAGACCCATACAGTCTTGTCACTTCACACTAATACAGTCCTCTGCTTTCTACTGTGATGGTAGTTGGCATTCTTTACTTCATAAGAATACATAATGATCATGGAGCTTGGTATGTGTCTCTTGTCCAGACACAAACAGCTGCATCCAAGAAAGATTAATTTTTTCTTCAACATTTGAACAGGGGTTGTAGTTTTGTTTTTTTTGGTGGGGTTGTGGGCTTTTGTTCCTAGTGCAGATTCAGTGATGTTCACTTGAAATTAATTCACAGACCATGCAAAACCCATCTTCAGTGGAACTGGTACATAGGAGTAAACAAGCAGGGTTAAAATGCTTTCGATAAAGCTCCATTTCTGCTTATGTTTTTTATTTTTTATAAAAATTAAACTTTCAGGTAAACTTCACTTCCACATGAATTGTCAGCTCTTCAAGTAAAATTTTAACTTTTTCTATTAAATTTACAAAAAGTATGACGAGGAATATTTTCCTCTGCTTGGGAGATGTATTTCAGGTGTATTTTCCCCTTTATGGGCTAAGCCTTCAAGCTGGACTACAGATTTGTGAAAAGGGGTATGGTCTGGTATGCTATGAGTTACTTTGCTTATGAAGCCTTCCAGAGAACAATGGGCTGTAGGAGGCTCTTAGATTATGATTCTGAAGGACACCATAATACCTTTTCTGTGTACTGTTTTTATTCCTAGCAAAGGGTGGAGCATGGATAAGGATAATGTACTTTTACTTTATTTGATTTGATGCTATTAAGAACATTTTAATATGATTCTCAGACAATAAAACCAGCTTCATTCAGCAAGTCTACTAGTTCTGTTGAATGCAAGAGAGATGAAAATGATACCTTGAAAAATTAATGTGTAAATGTTACTTCTTAATGCAGTCCTTTGAGTTAAAGTACTAATGAAATGTTTGAATTTCTCTTTGTAGAGTAAAGCTTGATGACTTTATTCAGTCTTTACACAAGAAATAGGTCCATTGGCTTCAGTAAGACTTTGCCTGACTAGTAACTGAGCAAAGCTATGGACATTTTATTCAGTTGAGGGTGGGCAGCTCTGAGTTTAAATCAGCTGATGAAGTGGTGGAGATACCACTTTTGTGACGTAGTATTTTACCTGTATTTTCTTTTCCTCGCTGCTGATTTGTTTCTGAACATATGCAGACAAGCACATAATGTTCCTGTCAGCTGTGCTTTCCTACAACATAATAGTTGCTAAAATAATGTCACGTAGATGTCTTTCAGTGGCTGTCAACCTATTATTTCTGCACTTATCTTCACACAGTTAACCTTTTTTGGGTAAACAGGAACAGAGACGGAAAAAAAGACTCACTACCCCATTTTTTTCCGTGGTGGTTTTGGTTTTACCAGCAGAAGTCACTAGGTCAATTTGTATCATTGTCATCTCAGTGTCTCCATACTTAGGTCAACTGTATTCCAGTACTTGGAAATGTGTGTGATTGTTGGAGCTTGGGTATTTTGAAGGAATGCAGTGTTATTTTGAGTATAGGATTATTTAAAGTGCCCAAATTTCAGTAATTTGAAGTCTGCTTGTATGTCAGAAGCTACCTATTTCTGTTGCTTTATGCAGACATACGTAACAAAGAAACCCAGCTAATGAGAAAGACTTTTGTTTAATACTTAATAACAGAATCTATTAATGGTATGCTGCTGACCTTTATGTCCAAGAGCAAACCAAATTATGTCTTTCCCCTCAGTTTCCCCACTTGGAAAATTAGTGGGATGTCAATCATTCATTTTGGAATCTGATTTGCACTGATGCTTGGATGTCTTCCACCATGCCCACAAAATGAGTCTTTTACCACTTTCTGCAGAGAAAACTATAGGCAGAAGAAATACTAATGAAATTCCTCATTACATAATGTAATGTGGTGATACTGTGAAACCACCAGAGTGTATGCAGTAAGGAGTATCTATTAGGTAAGTAAATTTAATTACTTGCTTATACAACTAATTGTACCCATCCTGAGCTTCCTCATAGCTCCTGTGAACCTGAAGAACCTTTTGGGTTTTTGATACAGAATTTTAAAGTTTTGTGATTATTTTCAAGAGTCTATGAGGGCACGCTCTTTTCCACAGGCTTTTTATTCAAACATGAATCATAGTTGAAAAGCAAGGCAGAAGTACATATTTTTATTGCAGTGGTGTGAAGTTTACAGGTACATAGCATCCTAGCATCATCTTCTGATACAGTCTTTTGTAGCCTCCTCTGAGGTCTGGACATTCTGCCATCTGAGGACTTGGCTAAATGTTTATTTTGATTTAAGGACAAGGAGGAACAAGTTTAAAACATTACTGATACTCCAGAACAGATCTCTATGCTCTAGAATAAGAAACCTTTTGCCATAGCCACTCTATTAACTGGTAACATGGCTTACCATACTTTTAAGTTATACCAGGGGACCCATCATTTGTAATGTAATGATTAATTTTTTTTTGTGGACTAAAACAAAGTGCATTTTTGAGACACTTAAAGTTTTGTCAAGCAAAATAAAAATATGATACGGAGAAAGTGCAATTGCTTGGCTGATTGCAGTATTTCAACAAATGCAAAATAAATTTAATAAAAACTTGGAACCCACTATAAATCATTGTCTCACTACAAACTATCAAGTTTTCTTGTTAGCTGCTAAATTAAGCAGGCAACAGCTGCTAGCTGAGATGCATAGAGGTCTGCAGTCATGTGTTCTTAATGAGTCAGTTGTGTAATTTTACTTCAGAAGGTAGCTAAAATTGCCTTTTATGGTTTGTTTTTTTGGCATCCTAAATGCAATGATTTTTTACTTAACAATGTCAGGCTTCAAACTTAACTTCAGAAATAAAAATCAGGCAGATTCTTTTCTCCAGTACAGACGGTAATAATACATGTTTTGCAGGCCATTTGTCCTTACAGCTGGATCTGAAAGCAGATTTAGCTGAAATCTGTCCCTGAAATTCCGAACTTGAAATCCTGAAAAATCCTATTCAGCTTACCCCTAGGCAAGAATGCATCCAAACTTTTACTGGCTTTTAAAATCTCTCAGTGGCTTTAGTGCTGTTTCTATGGATAACCAGCTGAATTCTAGCCTTCAGACAATTTAGTAGCTGAGCACCTTCAGAAGAACTGAGGTTAAGAAACTCGATGTTCATCTGTCTGAAGCAGCCAATGCTTCATGCCTTCCGTGCAAGATTTGATCTCATACTCACTTTGGGATGGTCACCTCTCTTTTTGTAATGGATTCATTGTACCACTTCTCTTACCAGGCCTTATAACATTCAGAAGATGGCAGAATTCTTCTTGAGGCTTCCAAGATTCAACATACACGTCTCCTATTTTTCTTAACAGCCTTTCAGTCACCAAAATGGGGATGTTACACCTTATTCTTGAAGCAGATCTAACAAATGAACTAGTGATCTTTTGAGTGACTGGCAACACGGCTATGAGATGTGTGTATGGTCAAACCCCTACCTGGTTTGGCCGTATCGGATTTGGAAGATTTCTGTCCAGGGACTGAGAGGAGGGCAGGGAGTCAACATTTGTTACATCTCTCGCTTAAATTATTTTACTGCCATATCATATTCATTATACCAAATTGTTATTTAATGCTAACCAAGACTCTCCAAAGAGTCTTAAATGTTAGTGTTGTAATAAAAACCTAACTGAAGCCATAGAAATGTGCAGTTACTGAAAGTATTTTTCTCTGCTCCCTTCCCTTAACCATTCTCCAAGGGCTTGGAAAGCTGCTAATGGAACAGACCCCCAGCTGCGGACAGAAGGTGAAACACGGGAAGAAGAACAAACAAGACTGAAAATTGAGCTCGCTCTGGTGCATGTGTGTGTTAGTGGAACTTTAAATGCTCTCCAGATGAGTGGATTGGTATATTTTCCTTTTCAGCAAAGAACATCATGAACAATTAATTCCACAGGACACCAGGGCCTGTTGGCATCTGTAGGAGCAAAGCAGGTTTTAGCAGTAACTACAGTAAGAAAAGGAGGAAGAAAAAGGAAGTCTAATGTTTTGGCTTCCTCAGAAGGTATTTAAATGCCTACTGTGTTCTGGGCCAGCTGGTTACAATTAACCCTGTGCACTTAGAGCAATCGATTCAAACAGGTTTTGGAGACATCTGCTGAAGTGTAGAAGGAGGGGAGTGGGACTGGGAGGGAAATCAGTTTACAGAATGTGCATCGATGTGTCCAGATATTGTGACCAAAAAGGTACCCTGTCTGTCAAATACAGTCAAGCAAGAAGTTTATGTATCTGTTCCTATGCTCTTTGTCATGCTGCTGTAGCTAGGCCCCACAAAGCAGAACTCGACAGCTGTTTGTCTTTTTCTGAGAGGAATGTGTGTAGCATAGCATCTGTTGAGTCTAACTTCACCCACGTTTTGCTTTACATTAAGAAGTTGCCTATAATTTCCACTGCTTCCATGAATATTTGTGGATGCAAAGTCCTTCTAGAAATCACATGCAATAATTTTTTTAAAACGTGCTTTCAAAAAGGGAGAAGCATGTAGAGAAAATGGCCTCATAGGAGATTTAGCTGAACAAATCCTCTTTCGTACACCAATAGCACTTTTCACTTACAGTGCCTCCTCTGGCAGCATCTCAAAGATTTTTATCTGTTTTTCACAGATGAGGAAACTGAGCTAATGGGATAGGCAATTTACTTTGGTCAAATTTTAAGACAGCTCTCCTGTGCAAGTATCATTTGTATGGGATGTGCATTTTACATTAGTAAAATCAAAGGCTGTTTTGTTATTGCTTTCTTTTCTGCAACAGATCATGCAGAGCTCCCTCAGGATTTTGGACACAGCATTACTCAGATCCATTTATATGCAAGTAGAAAAAATCAACCCTAATAAGCACAGTTTGCAGGGCAAAGGTGTATTATTGCTATTGATGGGCAGGCAGAGAAAATCCTTCTTACACAGTTCTTGCTCTTACAGCTTCATCTGTAGAGTTAAAAAGCAGAATAAGTCCATGAAATACAGATTGCTAGCACATTATTTTTACTCTCCTGGACTTGTGAAGCCCTTAACAGAGAAAAAGATGTTGCTACTAATGTTTCAGCCTTCAGTTTTGAGAGATTATATGTTGAGAAAGAGAGGGAAGGGAAGTACTCTTACTAATTCCTGGTTTTGTTAAGAAGTTGAGCTTTTCCATTTTGATACTGTTGTCATGATCACATAGACACCTGCACATTTATTGCTGTTTCGGTTAAGCTGCATAGACTTAACACCAGGCAGGATCACTCTAACAGAAGTTTTATTTAAAGACTGTTGTGGGCATGATAAAATCTATTTCTGGAGGAATGGGGCAGAGACATAAGGATGAAAGCGGAGGTGTCATTATCTCACAGTTACTTACATCTGTATTAGTCAAAATCCCTGGTAAAGTATCCAAATCCACTTGTTCCCTTCCAGATAAACAGACACTGCATGTAAACGAACAGCTTGTGTTAAGAATGTCAATCTGCTAATTAAACTCTGCATTAGTTCTCACATTTATTTCATTTAATCACTCGGTGAATATAATCCTCATAAGTATCTTGCAAGAAGGAAATTTACTTCGTGAAACTCCAAATCCGTGACAGACCCAGACAGTGAATGGCTCTTGACATCCGGGTATCTCTCTATCTGGTTTAAAAAAAGAAAGTCTGCACGTACTTGACCTTATATTTGATTATTTATGTATCATCCATAACAAACGGAAGCAATAAATCATCTCCAAGTCTGATGATCCTTTATACCACTTATAGCTTAAGAAGCAGGTTCCTATCTTAACACTTTCTAAAAATAACCATTCAACAAGTGACAGAAGGACCTCTGTCTCTTTTCTTTTGTTTTTCCTTTATGACCATTAACTGTGTCAGTGAATTTGAAATAACTAATAGGTGGCACTGAGAACTCGCTAAGAAATCAGTCTTTTGGAAGTTGAACATGAGTAATGTTCCCCCCTTAAAAGATTGCTTTGTGCCAGTTGAACATGGCAGTGACAGACCATGATCATAGGAGTTACCTTATGATAGAGACACAATGCTATGTAATTAAAGACTGTGTCTAGGTTTCTTCAGATGACTAAACAGTATCAGCACTTGTCAGCAGAAACTAACTTATTTTTACTTGATTTTTAGAGAGACTGAATATTCCAAAACAAGTCTGTCAAGTAACTTGAGCACATGGAGTATAGCAGGAGAGCATAGTGTGTAGCTAATGTTATGCAGACAGGGAGCCTTCAAAAGCATTCTATTTCTTTTGGAGCTGTCTTTAGGAGAAAGATTGCATCTGTTTCATTTCAAGGAAAAATGAAAATATGTATCTTCTGAAAAACATTGGGGACTAGTAAGTGGTGCTTTTTCACCTCCTGCTCTCATGCTGTGTGTCCTTAGAAGTGCTCATTTTTCCGCTAGTACGCTGTCTTTTGATAGCGTTACTCTAGAATAAAAGAAAATTTGAACATTTATGTGGGAAATTTTAAAAGTGTGTTTCATCTCATCCTTTAAATGCAAGTGAACAGGTACGGAAAGAACATCTGCTATTGTGCTGTATGCACAGCTTTGTATGTATCATATGATTAAGAATTGCATTTTTATTCTGTTGAATTTTTTTATGATTATAAAACAGAGGAGTACACTAGTTTGTACGTTATTTTATAGTGAATTATATTTGAAGATCCAGCACTGGCTTCCATTACTGCTGGCTACTATGGTGGATGACATATTTCAACATGGAGCCACTACAGGAGAATAACTAAGGAGTAGGTGATTTCGTATTTGGTCATTAATCCTTCAGGGAGGTGATGACCTCAGATATCCTTTTCTTCAAGCTGAGTGAGACATCCTTGGGAGCTAAATGACACCAGTTTAAGTATAAGGTCCCTCTGCAGCCGCAAGGCACAATGCCCTGGACCTGCAGGCTGCATATGGCTTACGTGGATGGCCAGGAGACATTTTAATATGTATTTCAAATGGCTGACTATGTGAAAACTCAGCTGAACGGTAGTCAGCATCCTTGAAGCTGACTCTGGATTTAAATGTGGAGAACAGCAGCTTGCCTGGGCTGCAGGTTGCTAGGCTCTGACCGGCAGCCTCCCTGCTCCTGGCAGTGAGTGCCAGCTGCTGCCCTGCTTTGCTTTAGGGTGACATTTTTCCTTTAATGAGGAAAGGGACCATGGCCAAAATGATCTCTTTCTGAGACAGATTGACCTAAGTTGTATTCTTTAACATTTCTAATGCAAAACACTGTAGTAGTGTATATAGTGTGAACATGCACGTTTCATGGACTAAGTGCAGACCTGCCCACAGCTTTACAGCAACAATGGCAGGTATGAACTGGCACATTTTTTGTACTGATTAGTTACATCTGGAAAGAAAACCTATTTTGTTGTTGGTGCCTCCTCTTCAGGACTTTCATGGCTAATTAAGACCCAAACTCCTCATATCTGTTATGTGATGCTACATGTCTGGGTTAGCTTCTGGGCCCCGAAGGTGTGGGGTTGGCTTTGAGTGCTTTGTTCATGTTTATACTAGTAGTATCCTGAGAATCCCAATTTCCCTATGTTGATATGTTCTTACCAGCTTTAAAAGGCAGCTAAGATTTTAATGCTGCAGTAGGACATTTGGGATAAGACCTAGTACCTTATATAGCACTTTACAGCAGCACCAGGCCAGACAGGTGCTTTCTAATGCAGATACTCTCACTAGAACCAGGTGAAGCTGCACAGTCACATTGCAAGTGCCAAGGGTAACTGCAGTAAAGGCAAATTCAAAGACTAGAAGTCTGAGTTCCCATCTCAGTATTCCCGTGGGGTGTCTGGACCCAGTTTCTCTGCTGTCCTCTTCCTACTGTAATTTATCACTCACTTTCTGTGCTGTATATTCTTACAGAGTAATGAATCCAGAGTATTCACTTTTATACCCTTTCACTAGTATCAATGAGTATTTTGCAGCGATGTGAGTAGCAAGTGCCAAATGATCATTCAAAATAATGGTTTATCAGCAGTTCCTTCCCTTAAAAATCAGTCATGGAAGTGGGGAGAATGTTATGGTCTTTAGAGCATGTTTCAATTAATATAGGTCTCTGAAGGTTAAAGGCATTGTCTTGGACTTTATCTGAAAGAATATGGAACTGATGCAGATTTTGAAAATAGGTGTCAAGCACTTACTTGTAAGTACAAGTAATGTACTCAATTTTTGCACAGGCATTTCAGTAAAAACATGCAATATTCCTTTTTATTAAGTAGTGCCCTTTTTCCGTAACAGGTGGTACACACAACTATGTAAGTCTTCAGTATGTGAGCTTCTCTATTTGCCAGGGCATATAGGTGTAAGGCATTTTCCCACTTGCTGCCGTATTGGCCAGATAATGAGTGTGTTTCCAATAAACCAAGCCCCCATAGGAATTTACATGTACATTGATTTTGTTAAGAAACAGTTTGGCTTAGCCATTAACCATCTCTTTTTAATAATACTGTTCTTCATTTTATATTGATACTGACAAGAATTGTTCTTTAAAGAATTACTTAGAGCTCATATATTACTTAGAAAATACCAGACTCTCAATATGCAGAGGAACAGCAGAGTCTTGTTCAGCTATTATAAGTATCTTAGAAAGTCACCTCTTTAGATCACAATTACAACAGTGTATCTTTTCTTCTCCTAAAAGGACATATTGTTGGATGCACGTTGAGGAGAAAGTCCTAAATACTACAGTTCAGATAGATACCTTCAGAAATAAACCAGTCTCTTCATTCTTGTTCATGTTAAGGTTTTCAGTGATAAAGTTTTGGGTTGATGTCTTTTCTTTTTTTGTCTGTTTTTTCAGGAGCAATTTTTAAAAATTTTTTCTCTGGAGGTTAGTGGGTGTTACCTGGCAAGGGTGCTGTTGAAATTGTGCAGAACATTAGAGGTCAAAATCAGCTTTGCTTTGTACCCTTTGCCTCCATCCAAAGTCAGAAGTGGCAGTTGAAGTTAGCCCTTAGGATTCTCGTTTGCTATTAGCATCTGGAGCATTTACAATGTTAGCTTTTATTAACGCTAATCAATGTGAAGCTAGATGGGTGCTTAACATTTTGCCCTTTTGACATACTCAGTAACTGCATCATCCTGATCAGAAATGAAAATGTGTAGACATTACCATTCATTGAGATATAAGATGCTAAAAGTCTTAAACCACTGAAGAAACAGAGCCTTACTGCACCTCTATTTAACATGTCTCTGATTCTGTGCTTTGGGCATTGTCCCTTCAATCGAAAATCACAGAACGAGAAAGGAAGCATTGCTGCTGAATGAGATAGCGTCAAGCCCCTCCAGCTTAAAAAGCAACTAATACAAACATTTTTAAAAAGCACACTGCATCATCACCTTAATCCTTCCATATTCAGAAGTGTAGCTGACTTTTCAGTCCTTTAACTCTGAGGTTAGACAGTTCTGGTAGACCTTCCTGTAAAGTCCCAACAAGTAGTCTTACTTGCTTGAGGGAGCCTCTGACTGAAGCTGGCTTTGCCACCAGATAAACGCAGCTGGGCCAAAATGCACATACAACATTTTACAAAATCTTGACCCTGGGTGATATGTTTTCACCTTGAAATATTTATCTTCTTTTTTGATTGTCTCTCTGGTGTTCTGCATGTTGCTGTTCAACATCTTCCTAACAAAGATAATGGTTTTATTGCAGATGTCTAGCAGCAACCATATCCTAATATATTTCTAGGATTGGGGTTTTTGTGCTGTACCTCCATTAAGTAATAATTATTCTTATAATATTTGCTGCAAATTATATTTGATTTTTTTTTTATTTTAAGATTATTTTAAAACTGTTTTCATAGAACCACAATGTTTCTGGAACACATTCTTCTTTAAGCAAGGCTTGTTTTGGTTTGGTTTAAATAATTGTAACTAAGTTGGTTTAAAATCACATTACATGTTATAAATAGTGTAGCTGCTTATGGTAGACAGACTCTTCTTACAGCTAGATAATCTATTTGATGTTACTTTGGAAAGCTCACTGCAGACAGGGAAGAAGAGAAGAAGGGTCTTGACCTTTCCTTTCGTACTCAACCTCCCTCAAAAACACCTCACAGAGATGCTTCTGCACAGCCCTTACTCATTGTTCTGCAGACCACATCTTCAACAGGTAGGGAGAGGGGTAGCTTCAGCAAGGAACAAGAACAAATGCAGCACAAATAGTAACTGTCCTAACCAAAAAGTGGGTTTAGGTTCTCTCCAGCTGCCAGATTTCAACTGATCTGGAAATGGTACGGCTTTATTGATTTCACTGGAGATACATTCTCACTGAACTTCAGCTGGGAATTGAACTCTCAGATCTAAAACCTCTCTTTACTGACTGTGTATGCCCTATCAATATCATTAAGAAGAAGAAATGTGAATTGACAAAAGAGTTGAAGGTAAATTAGGGTCAAGTCCTAGGGTGGAGTAACGTACTTTATTGTTGTAGTGAGTAGCAAGCTTTTATGTACATCATTAAAAAGTAATAAAGGTTGCTTAAGTAGAGCTGAATCCTTATGCCCAACATAGAAGAAGATACTTGCATTCCTTGAAGTGAAAGCAACATAGTTGTAGAAAAATAACCTCTTTTTTTTACTTTTGTCCTTTAGACTTGTTTCAGTCATGATTTTGTAGCTCTTATTTAAGCAAGACTTTCAAAATTCATAGAAATAAAGCCTTCCCATGGCATTAAAAAAAAAAAATCAGTCAAATGTGCTTGCAATGTGTAACAAATTGTTACTACAACCATACAGTAACAACTATTTTAAGTGTGATAATTTTTCAATTTTTTGTGCATTTTATTAAAAAAGGACTTTACCCTGTGCTCCATGAATAACATGCTTTTAGAAATGGTGTCTTTTTAAAGACATTAAGGAGTGCTTTTGCTAGATGTATGGAAAAGCAATACAATAAGGGGTTTTTTTCTTTTATATAGTATGATTGTAAATGGTTTAGAGAAAAAAAAAAGGGCCATCTTTTTAATGTGTTTGCATAGCACCATGCCCAGAGGTGACTTTTTCGTCTCATTTGTTTTGTCATAATACTGTTTTTAAACATAAAATGTTTGGCATAGAAAGTGAAGACTGTTGAAGTAGTGGTAGCCATGACAACCTTCACTCTTGGGGGTGCAGTACAAGGTCTTTCACTGTGTGACTGGACAGCGTATGCTGCAGGTGACTGGACGGAATGTTACTGTATGTAGTAAAAATAACTATGACTTCATTAAAGAGTACTTTTTTCTGGTTATGCAACAAATTAGCAGCAAACTGCAATTCAGGAAATCAGTTGTAAGTGCTGTGCTTGTTACATCAAACAGTAGGTAAAGAGGCGGCTGCGCAAGCAAGGGCTATTAAAAGGGGCATGTTTTGTGGAATTTTTTTCTTTCTTTCTCTTTTCTGTTTTCTCCTTCTCACTTTCTGCTTCCTTTTCTTCCTTTCCTCGCTTTCTTTTTCTTATTTTTCTATTTTTCTCCTTTTTTGTTTTTCTGGTTTCTGTTCTTGATCATCCTCTGTACTTAGCGCACACTTTATGGCTGAAATCAAGTAGGCAATTTTGTGCATATTTACTTAGGTCTTGGGGAGAGGGGTATGAATCACCTGAGGTGGCATTTCTGTTGCTGGCCTCTTGAAGCTGAGGCTAATTGAGAATAACATGAAGTCAGAAACTGATAAATTTGCTGCAGTTACAACTTGAAAATGTAATTAATACTGCTCTCATACAGATAGTGCTGCATAAGGTTAATATTAAAGATGTGAGTTTTTCAGGTGAATGCCTATAATGGTAGGTCTTGTAGTTAAAGCCATACAGTAGCTTCTGCAGTTTTAATCATATCTGGGAGTCAAAGGAAGACCTTTCATCCATCACTATTAACATTTCAATTAGTCCTGTGAATTTGAAACAGAAGTCTGGGTGAAAAACAAGCAAATAACCTCTTTTTTTTAACTTACTTGGGAGGTGTGCGTGTTTTTTAATGCCATTTGAGTTGTAGTGATCTTTAGCTGCTTAATTCTCATGATAGTTGGAATAATTCAGATGTCTTGTGATGTGCATCTTTCATTACTTCGGAATTAAAATATGATGTATTTTCTGAAGGGACCTGAGGACATGTGCGGTTCACCAAGGCTATATTTAGATGAGTAATGTTCTCTCGAGCACCTTCGGTAGTCAGCAATGCAGCTAGAAATGGCTGAGTAAAACCCTGAAGCCCCTGTCTTTACTGTAGTGGGAAAAAAATTCTTTAAGCAGGGGTTAAGATTTGTACATAACCCCAAAGGTGTTTATGATCATGTATTCTCGTCAATCTATAAATACTAGATTAAAAGAATATCAGGAACTGGAATTAGCAAACATAAAAAATTAAGCTTTTCTACAATCTCGGAGAGTTGTTATTAAAATAAATTAAACCATGGTTTTGAAGCACTCAGTTTAGGTATTAATGAATGGGAAACAACATTATGAAGAATTTAGTCTTTATGCGGGATACGGTTTTGTGGTAAGACAGTTGTCCACAGATTGCACAGTAGAGCTAAAACAAAGTAAAAACCAGGTTTTTGTTAAATGCATACTGCCCATTCCATACAGTGAATGAGAAAATTATAATGAAGCTGCAACTAGTGCAAAAATAGTAGGAGTTTATATATCATAATGCATATGTACAGAGAGCCAAATTAAAGTTGAATACTAATTTTAATTGTGTCATTTCTTGTATTTTTGAATATGTCTCTATAAATCCTTCATTATCTTTAAAACAATTTTACGCATGCAGTTTAGTTTATCTCTTTTTATATCTGTAAAATACAAAGTTATGTAGACAGAATTTTAGAAATAAATATATAGACAGTATTTTAGAAATAATTGTAGATTGTAAATAACTGATTAGAAATAAAATCTATTATAGATAGAATTAATTATGGTTAGATTATATTATAATCAATTTATAAATATTAATTAAATTTATATATCCAATCAAAAAATAAATATCTTCAATTTAAGACAATTGCTTGATTACTTCTCTGAAGTTTTAGGAATTTTTACTTTTCAGTTGAACTATAGGAATAAAGCTAACCTGGATTTTTTATAGAGTCATTTGGGAATGAAATAGGAAAAAATTGTATCCAGGCAACAGCACTTTAATGATTTTATAGCTTCTTAGGTCCACTTGCTCAATGTGAAACCATTTTCTGAGAGAAAAAGAACATCTTACATAAACCACTCGTTTTGTACGCTCTTCATATATCTTCCTCCTCGTTAATACACAGCTAACAGTTAACAAGTTAACGGTTAACAGTTAGTTAACTTGTGCCTGTATCCTTAGAGGCATACATATCAAGCTGTGCTGTCAGCAGTGTGAAGTGTGATGGATTGACAGGCAATGGCCTCTGTACTTGAACGCAAGTGTTAGGCACTGGCTTTCAAATGGCAGGAGGAGGTTAGTGTAAAAAACATTCTTCCTTTTCTAAGCATCTGGTGGCATCTGCTTCTGAGAACCTGCTGTTCTTGCTCTGTTGGGGTAGCAAAGACCAGGGGTCTCCCTTCCCTGAGCCCGCGCCTGGTGACCTTGACAGCTGGGAGGGGGGATGGCAGGGCGTTTGCCCTTGTTCCCCAGAAACAGGCTTGGAGGGCAGGGGACAGGGTGGTAGTGCACCGTGGGCCATGAGAATTAATGACGTTGTGTGTGCTGAGTGAAACGCCTGGGAAATTCCAGGAGGGGAGGAAGAATTTCGGGAAGAGCAAGGTTCACCGGGGCATTTCAGATTGTCCGGTGTGGGGACAGACTGGGCATGGCAGCCCTTCCCCGAGGGAAGTAAGGGCCAGCCTGGCACTTAGAGTGGTGCTGCCTGAGAGCTGTCAGTACCAGCTTCTCTGTCAGCCAGGTCAGGCTGGTCCCTGTCGAAAAGACCCACAGAGGTAACAATCCTGCTTGTGATCCAGCATCTTCAATTAGAGATTGCTTTTCCTTTTTGTTCATTTGTACAGAATAAGAGAAGAGAGAAATCTGCTCCCGGGAGAGCTCCTTGTGATCAGCACAGAACATCCCGATACGGTGCACAGACCAGTTACGTGCTGCATGTTTGTATGTCACACGACAGTGTGAGCAAGCTGACTAATAGGGTGATTATAGTGGTACAGTTCATATATTAGTTACGTAATAACCCTTATTTCTTTACTGAACTTGGACATAATCGTGTTTTCCTGTATGTTTGACTTCACACCTGCATGACAGATCAGTAACTTCTGTATTTCAAGACAATCCTCTCTACAGTGTTCTAGCATATAGCGTGTGAGCATGTAAAAGGGGAGCATGGACTGCATTACGTTTATTTTAAAGGGTGATGTATGTCTCTGATTTTGCTTTTGAACTTGTGGCAGATGTGACTACTATATTTCTTTCTCTTTGGCATTGGTACATAGCTGCAAGTCCGTGACGCTCCATGTCTAAATCTATCCATGATAGAGCTATCACTTCCAATACTACGTTTTGTCAGGACTACCAGCTTTTGGTGTGGCTTTTCTGAAACACTTGTGATAAAGTTCTAGTGTTTAATTTTTTCATTTCCAAGACTGTCCCTTGGACTTTAAAGTCATCTTTTTGTTTAACTATAAACCCAGCTGTACCAGCATAAAAGAAACCTGTTTCATATACTAAGAAAAACTTAAATCTGGAGGGCAAAAATGGGAAAAGGATAAATACAGGAGTATATTGAGCTCCTATGCTTTGTGTTGCTAAAGGTTTTGTTATTGCTTGAAAGGAATAACTGTCTTTTAGGAACTATTGTTTTCAACTAATTTATTGAAATAAAATGCACTGACGTTTTTCTAAGTATTTCAGAATGGCTCAGGAAGCTCATTAAACAGCCTATAACCAATGCTACAGTACAACAGTGGAAAAAACCCTGCTCATAATTAAGTTATATTTACTAACGGGACGTCAGTATACTTCTCTGCTAATGATTCTAACATGATAATGCAAAATATCCTGTAGTTCTTAAAAGAGAGTGGAATTTCCATTTTTTCTTATGTTTTATAGCTGCTTGGTAACACCTTATTTTGTAACTTCGGAAGAATTTACTTGTATTTTAACTCATCTGAAATTTTTTTCAACTTCTACCTCATTGAATGCTGATGACAAAGCCACACAGTGAATTTAAAACACAGATGATTTATTAATGATCAGGTAACGACCTCTATTTAAAAGTTCCTAAACTTTTTTCATGGCAAAAGTGGTAATGTTGAAGTTGCATATCTTTATAGAGATACGCAGTGTGCTGCACACAGCAATCCCATGTAAATCACACATTATCTATTCTGAAATATTCAGGCGAAATTGCCTGTGAAAATAATTTCTTTTTAATTGCGATTTACTTAAAGATCAGTGGAAAATTGTTGATAAGGCTAGCCAAAACTGAAAATTGACTTCTGGTTGTCCCTCCTTGCTTTCTCACAGTTTTGAGGGTATGAAGCATCCGTCCTTGGACAGTATTTGCTTCAGAGACTCCCAATGCCCACCTACCCTCCTTACTTTGTAACTGCACGAACAGTGCTGCACTGCACTGCATAGGAGATACATCATAGACTCAGGCCTGGGGTATTAATTTTCAACCTCAGTGGCCACGTTCCATTTTTACAATGTACAGAGCTCTAGAGCAAGAGCCGTCATAGCTTACTGGGTTCTATATGTTTCTTCAGATAAACTCTTTTCTTGCGACGTGTACGGCTCCTATGAACCATGGAAAGTTGTGAGGGAGATCTGGGACCTGCATCACTGATAATCTCACAAGACAACAACTTAGTCTTAAAGCTAATTCAAAACTTCAGCAGAAGAGAGAGTACAGAGCTGACCTGCTGCTCCTGGTGAGGAACTGATGAGCTGTATTCTGTATAACTGGAGCTTATGGAGGTCACTTTGAGCCTTGCAAATAATGAATTGCAATAATGAAGCTGAGAAATAGCAGACTGTTAAATCACTGTCTCAGGACTTTCCTGCCAAACAGGCACCTCAGCTTGAAAGCACTCCGCAACTGATTAAAGTATTTTGCTTGGTGCTATGTTAGAGAGGCTATGAAAAAGCAGATACTTCTTCCAGAAAACAAAGCAGAATTTAAAGCCTCTTCAGGGCTGAGAATCCAGTGTCACCATCATCTAAGTCAGAAAGTTTTTGTAAGGTGAGAACAAGGACTGATAGTTTCCTGAAGCAAAATTCTGTTTGGTATAAAGAAAAGAGGATTTAAGACTAAAAGTCTGCACTACAAAGAAACAAAAAAAGACTTGTCTGTCTTGGCTTTATGTCACCAGCTGTCACAGTGGGTCTCTGTAGGCAGAGGACTTTCTGCATAGAATGTGATCATAAAGTTATTTCTCTTTTGCAGATAGTGGTAGGAACAAATTTGAGCTGTGTTTTTGATTTCCTGCTTTAAGAAAGCACAAGGTTCTAATTCGTACACTGCTGCAAAAGCAGTGTGAAATAATATAAACTATGTACAGGAAAAAAAAAGGAAAAATCAGTCCTGTGAGTTGAACTGATGCTTATATGTTTGCTTCAGGAAAGCTGTGTTGAAAGAATGATTTTGGATTCTATGAAGCAACAGGTGGACATACAACAAACCAATTAATGTAACCTAGGATAACGTTAGATCTGTGAATATGTTTTTACATGATTTATTAGGCCACTAAGTGACCTGTCTGGAGGTGGTTAAATAACTCAGCACTGGTAATGAGGTTAGCAGAGTTTGATCTTTAAGTCGCCAGCTTGCATCAAGATGTAATGTGTAGGTGGAGCTAAAAGTGGTGATGCTTTTGGTCTGCTGCAAAGCATTCTGCTATCCTGCTTATCCTTACTCAGACAAATGATAAAGCAAAACTGACCACATATAGGGAATTAATTAGTCTTTTAACTTCCAGGGGTGTTCCTGTGAACACAGAGTGAGATAGCAGCTTATAAACAAGGTTCTGCTGTTACCAGTCTGGATGCATCTAGGCTGTTGTAGGGATTTGTCCCCCTGAAAAAGCATTCTTTGTAACAGTTTATCTGAGTCTTTGATTAAAAAAGAACAAAGTGTTATTTCGAATGGGCCTGTTTGATAGCATCCTTGAGATTGTGTGTTCTGGTGTGTCAAAAATGTTAGAATTCAGTGCAGGGTTTTGCCTGTGCTGTGTTAGAAATGGAATCTGGTAATGTAGCATAATTTCCTGGCCCATTTACTATTTGTGACATGGATTTATTTGTGTGATTTATTAGTGTACAATTATATCAATACCCTGCTTCACACCTACAGAACGAGAGCACTGTTTTTCAAGTTACATTCCCTGTGGGCCAGTTTTCATAAATTGAAATTGCTTGCTAATGAACTTGGCTTTTTTTGGGGGGAGGGGAGTTCAGCAATATTGTTTATAGATTCAAGGTTTCTTTGATATTCAAATGGGTTGGTATTGGCAGGAAGCATATTCTAACATTTTGTTTACACTGCAGAATTCAGAATATATTGTTCTCTTTTGCGTTTTCCACACAGACCTTCTGGTGTTTACCTGTTGATAGAATTGACCCTGGATGAATTAATTGGTATGTGAGCCAGTATTTGCTAGACTTTCTCAGGAAAGTGTAAAGACCTGTACTAATTATTTTTGTTTTAGCAATCTGATTACACAGGACAATTATTTTCACATTCCTTTTATTCCATTAAGATATACTATTTTAACTTTTGGAAAAGAAACTTGCACTGTTCATTCATCTGTAAAGGTTTTTAGGGTCTTGTTCATGGGTGTAGCAGATTTGGGGATCAAAAATCCCAGTTTAGTATTTTCAGTTCTATAGGAAGTATTCTTGCAACTAGACAATTAATGCCCATTGAAGCTAGTATAATTTAGGAAAATTAATCCAACCTGTATATTTAGTTACCTAAATACCCAAACAAATTTTAACCTTAGTATCTATAAAAATTCATGGAGTTCAATACCTATGAAACTGAAGCTATTC
This sequence comes from Pygoscelis adeliae, assembly GCF_000699105.1. NCBI lineage: Eukaryota > Metazoa > Chordata > Aves > Sphenisciformes > Spheniscidae > Pygoscelis > Pygoscelis adeliae. The sequence goes on from NW_008825114.1 coordinate 5,332,495, forward strand.
AGCTTTGAGTAATGAGATGCCATCAGAGACTTGCTAAATAGTAAAGAATTGGTACAGAAAGCTAAGATGAGAAAACTGTGAGTTGTGACTTTCTGGTGGCGTTGGTAGATGTGACGTGTGGAGGCACTGCATCATTTTGTTACAAAGGCATCTTTTTACCTGTCAGGAGGTAAAGAGAGTGTTTCTTGTGACTCTCACTTTCCCATCAATCTTTTGCATTTGTGTAGTAAAGTGGAACTGCGATGTTTACTTTCAGAACTGAATCTCTGTGGATTTACAAACTGGCCCAGAGTTTGCAGGTGTTTTCTGCAGGGCATGTTGTGCAACGTGTCCTGCATGTGGGATGCGGAGCATGATAAGGCCCGTTGCATAGGTCATGCTTCGGAGTTATTTAGTGGGTTGGCACTCAGCTGTTTTGGGACACTGGCATTATCTAAAGGTTCTTTCTAATGTACTCTAGGATTGAAAATACTCCAAAAACTATAGTGGAGTTGTGAGATTTCAAGTATGTCGTGGAGAAAAATGTGGGGAAGGTTTTTTGGACTAGTAACTTTGGGTTGGCATTTTTTCAGTTTTACTTACAACCTGTGTGCTGCTCTCTTCATTTGGGAGGAAGTATGTATTTTCTGATGAGCAGCTATTGAACTGGTATATGTTAGGCTACCTGGTTAATTGCTGATCACAATAAACACAAAAACCCACCAAGGATCAGGGAAAGATCAGAGGAATGATGATGGGCAGAGGAACCCCTGTAATCTAGTGCGATGTACACTGAACCAGGGAATTGGCATCAAAAAACACCAAATAAAATCAAAGGCCATCAGAGGTGTATGGTTGGATCATTGTTCTTAGTGCAAAAGCTAAGATGATATAAGGAAAAAAACTCTCACCTGACTAACTAATTGAGGGAGGTCCTCCTTACGGTTTGAACTGACAGCAGAGAAATCCTGTACTTTTTTGGGGGAACTCTTGCACAACTTAGTCCATTATCAGTCTGTGTCCTGTCAAAAGATATAGTTGTTTCTCTGACGCAGAGGCACCCCATCCACTGCCTGCAAGAATAACAAGTACGAGCAAAATTACTCCTCTTGCAGGAAGTCTGTGAAACAAAACTGATTATAATATGTTGCTAAGACCATTGCCAAATGCTTAGCTGAAGGTGAGACTGCAGGTGTTGAAATGTTCTTCCAGTTTAAGGTCTTGCAAAATTCAGCTTTCTTTCTGTTGCCAGAAAGATCTCTTCCACCATAAAAATAAACACAGCAAACAGATAGTGGAGAAGAGCTAAATGGATGGTATAAAAAAACCAGTTTGTACTATTTCAGATTCCATGTGTTACTGTAAATTTCATTTCATACTCAAAAGAAAAATGTCTTACCTAATGGTTTATTTGAATTTACTTCCTGTGCAACGACAGGAAGTACTTTGGTAATTTCTCTTCACAAAAGTCCTAATATTAGTACTGCAGAAAGACAGCGTTATAATCATGCACATCTTTTCTTGCTGTTACACAGCCAGTGCACAGAGGGATTAATTTGAAACAGAAACAAATGTTGAATCCATTCAGGGTATTGCATATTTGCTTGGGATGTAATCCTCGTCCAGTAGCTTTAGATACTGCTTGGATAAAAAAAATGTTTTGGGTCTGTGTGAGACTGAGGAAAAATAATAACTTGAAACTTGTTTTAGCTGTTAGGTTTTAGGTTATTAAAGAGAGGGAAGGAGTTCATGATAAAGGGCATGATAAAGCATTTTAACACAGTATTTACTCCTTTTAGGTCCAAGTTAAAAAATAAATGACTGCTGCTTCTCCAACAAATACTCTGCTATATGTGGCTATTGTAATAGCACAAAAAGGTCCTGATCTCTGTCTGGAGCCCTAGGGGCTTTTTGTAATATAAGTCCTTATTCCTGGTTCTGTGGCAACACATCCCTTTCTTATTTAGTTTCTACTTAATAGAATTTTTTAGTTCAGCTGGTAGCCTCTCTGGAAACCTTAACGCAGTCACAAAATGAAAACTGGAGTGTGGAGCACATCAAGGATTCAGCTCTGCAGAAGACCCTCCCATAGCTTTGAGAGTACTGTGTCAGCATTGTTAATCACAACGATCCTCCTGAAAGTATGAGCAACACATCTTTCTGTTGGCAGGTGTGACTGGGTCATGTCCTTGGTGCTGCGAGTCTCAGGGCAGGCTGCTTAGAGGTAGCGTTGTCTTTCAGCTAGCCAAATTCAAACCAATTCTTTCTCACTACCTGAGGCATTTTGATGCCTGTTGCAGAGGTGGATTCAGCTCTGTATTGAACTGTAAGTGGAGCATAGACATTCAGTTTATAAAGAGAGGTAAAATTCACCCCAAGAAGAAATTGGTCCAGTCTCTTTCAAATAAAAGTACTAGAAATTTTCCCTCCTGTCCAATTTAGCTGAAATGTAGACCACAGAATAAGGATAATTGTGCATATTCATCCATTAGAGATTTTGCTTGTATTGCCTCCTTACCTGAAAACCACCTGTTGGCTGTCATTTTCCACGCTCTCTGGGACCCTCCTCCCTCCTGTTCAAACCACCTGGGCTGGTATTTTTTATGCTGGTGAATATGAACTGCACAGCTCTATACTTACATTGCTGTTTCAGGTATCCTTTTCCATTTTAGATTTGTGTAGCTGAAAAATCTCTGCATGCATTGCCATTTCTTGTGCTCCCTATAAGTTGTTCTATTCTTGCTTCTAGCAATTTCTCTTCAGTCTTCTGTTTCTGTACTGTTTAATTGTCATCATTCATTAGTTTGGTACTAGTTGCTTTTCTTTTTTTTTTCCTGCAGCTTTTAATATTGTTTTTATTGCCTTTACACTTCTGCTCTGTGTGGTTTTCACTTGTACTTTTCAGTAGATATCTCTTTCATTTCAGAAGTCAGAAAAAGTAAAATTTGAACCTGTATTTCTTGGAAACAATATTATTGGCAACTTTAATGACAGTTTGAGATTTGTAAAATGACATTATAGGTCTGAGAAGTATTGTAGAAATGTCCTTGAACCTAGCTTGAGATATTGCTTAGGGAACTGACAAAGACAATGCTTAACCTGAGGTTTTTTAGCATCTGAAGAGAGAGAGGGTGTTACAGTGAACTTCTTTGAACTGCTTGTTTTCTCCAGAAGTGGGGCTAAAGTGCAGTCATAATCTGTAGTGGAGAAAAAAAGGAGAAAGGGAGGAAATAGCAATAAATCCTACAACAGGAATATGTGCTTTGTTTCATTCTGCATCTAAGGGTCTGACCTGTCCCATTTCCTGATCCTTTCTAGCTCCCTGGCTGGTTTGTACCTCTTGCACCTTCAAGATGACTTCCTGCTTTTCTCTTCCTCTTTCTTTCTCTCCCCCCTTTTTTTTTCTTTTCCCTTTTTTTTTTTTTTTTAGGGGCTTCCATGTAGGAGAAGTGTAGCAATGTCTGGCAGGTCAGATATTACTAACAATGACCTGAAAATCTCTAAGCCTTTGGGCTTTCAGATCACACCACCTCTGCGATGTCAAGGGCACTGAAGGTATTAATCAGCGCATGTGAAGTCTTTGGAATGTCATGTGGTTGACAGCACTAGTCTCTCATGACCAGCAGCAGTCTCTCCATCTAAGCTAATGCGCTTCAACCATTCTGGGACCTTTCCTAGAAAGAGATTCTTAACCCTGAATAATGATTTCATTATATGAGCAGGTGGTCTCTGAAAGTAAGCTTGAAACCAAACACATTTTCTTTTGTAGGGTTAAACAGGATGTGAAATTAACCACTGAAGTGAAAGTGTAGCATACACACACCAACTCTGCAAAAGGTGAACCCAGGGACAATTATTTTCATGCACTAAGTTTGCAGATGCTCTTTAACTGTCTATTACAGAATGACATTTAAGCATCTACTGCTGTTTTTAATTTTTGTTTTATAGCTACTCTCTGAAAAGTCTTTATATAGCCCTTACAAAGTTCTAAAAAACCTTTCAGTTTAGTAGTGTTAGATGTTAGCAGCATGACGAACTTGCAATAAATCAGTGGTATGTCCAAGAAAAAAAAACCCAGCACCATCTGTAACAAGGAGAAAGCTGTGTCCTGGTTATGAAACACAGCTCAAAGATAGCATTCACTGAGTCATAGCTCTACCACAGTTCATATAGCTGATGTAGGTGAAGCTAAACTGTGTAGAGAGAGACATCTTACGATTTTTCAAATGAAGGATTAGCTCAGCTCAGGTACAAATACAGCACCTTGCAAAATGAAGCTGGAGTGCGGTTCATCCTGAACAGTTTTCAGACAAACATAGTAACTTTTAACATCTCTCTAATAGCTGCGGCAGACAATAGCACAATATGTTCTGTGTCCTTAAAATAATCTATGTAGAGCTTCACATAATGGTGGTATTCTCCAAGAAAATAAGATCTTCAGTATCATCTTGAATATCAAAGAATAGTTATGAGATATCCCTGTTGTCAATAGTAGCTGGCTTAATTGACAGCAGCAATTACAGGCTGTACACCCTTACTACGTGATTTAAAGTTTAATCAACACAGAGTTATTTTAAGTTACTGTCTGTAACACAGTTTCCTGGTAATGGTACCTCTGTAAAGAAGGGAGGTAGGTATCTAATCCCAATGTAAAAAGAAGAGAAAGCATTCTACTGGAAATGTTTGGTTTTTTTTTTTTTTTAAATCATTAAGAATATATATTGTGAATATACATTGAATATATTTTTCATCTCAAAGTGTAAATAGGGGTCCTGAATAAAGGAAGAAACGCACTACAAATACATACATGTTTTACAAAGGAGAGTAGTAGTATTCCCCTTTCTCTGTGTAATATATCGACAGGTGAAATAATGTGCCCAAAGCAATGCAGCACTGGTGACTGGCTGAGACTTGAGACAGGTATTCACGTTTTTCACTGTCACTTTACAGTAGCTTTCCTGAATTTCCTGTATGTGCATGTTATATATGTAAAGCAAACAACTATAGTGACATAATATTGTTAACTAAGGTTGCTGGTTACAATATATGTTTGTTGCCTCGTGTACATGTAAAAGTTTCAGACATAACATTTAATATACATGTTTTCATGTTAATTTAGTCTTTTTCTGTGAAAGTTCTCTCTCTATTGAGTTCTGATTTGGTAAAAAACATTCTCTCATGTTGCAACTCGATATTTGACGCAAATCATGTTTAAATATGATCAAACTGCAGCCAAACAATCTGAGGCTTTCAGTGCATCTTTTCCTTTTATCTCATCAGAATAGTAAATTGCATATTTTATGTGCAGAAGCTTCAGTGTTTGTGATTTCTGTTTCTTTAGTGTCACTCCTGCTGCACTTAGATTGTTCACCAGAGGTGTAGTTAGTAAAATATTGCAATAGCTGGGATCACTGGCAGATAGTTCATCTTTTTTTTACAGATACTTAAGGGAGAGAGACCTGTGAGAGAGTGGGAGAGAAGCATCTGCAGTACAGAGAAGCTGGGATTTTAAGAGGGGAAATGCATGCATGTGTAATGGCTGAGAAGAGCACTGGGTAACCTGCGGACAGTAAAAAAGCTGCACGGGAAACTCAGGGGGAAGAATAGAGTTCAACAGTCATTGGACCTTGGATTATTGTTTTACCTTAGGCTAGTGGTGCAGTATGGCCAGATAGATAAGGGAGCTGCCTATAGCTGAAAATTTTTAGGCCTGAACAGTGCTGAATATCAAATACTCTTATAGTACCTGCTATCTTGCATCTTTTACAGAGACACCTTTTAAAAATACCCTGTGCCTCCTAGCTGGAGTAAGAAGAGGTCGGCAGCAGTTACTTCAACAGTGGGAAAGTTTGTGTGCAAAAACCATGTCAGGATCAGGATCCACTTTATATCAGGGCTGGGACTATTCCAAGGTACTTCAGAAGTTATCCACAGAGACTGAGCCTTTTGTTCTTTCTTTCTCCTTGCATCCTGTTATTTTTGTTCATGGCATTGTATAATGCCTCTCTTGTGACTCACGGCTTATCTGACATGTTCCTAAACAAAACTGAAACAGTCATGGCTGCCCTGATAATAAATCGGACAAGCTAGTAATCAATGCTACTTGTGTGGGAAGTGAGAGCAAGATTGTTTGTATAAGACTGAGTTATGATACCTCAGAGAATGCCCCTCAAACACAAACACTGGGGAGAAAGCCGTGTCAGGATGGATATATGGCTGACAACATACTTGGGACTTCTCTGCTCTTTTGCTGCCATTTGAGAGTGGTTGCAGAAAAACAGAACCAGGTTGTGGTGTGGATAGTGATTTTAAACCTTTCTGCTGCTATATTGGTAGTATATTTCTTTTCTGAGAGAGAATTTTTTCTAAAGCCTAAAATAGTACAATTGTAATAAAAAAGTGAAACAAATTTTGAATGAAGACACATTTTACTTCTGAGTTGCTGCAATAAACCTGTATCTATGCTGATTTCTGTGCAGTAATGGTTGTAAAAGACATTGTACAAAACTCTATGATGAATACTGTTGCCTCTCTATTGCAATCCTAATTTAGGTCTAACACAGGAGTGGGCTTTTTTCGTATGTGACATTGGTGACAGCTAGCTTTTAAAAATAAAGCATATGTCCACTGCTTTGCTTGAGTAAGTGTGTTTGCATGACTTAGTGACCTTTCTTGGCATGAATTCACCATTTCTTCACCATTAGTGCTGTTTTAAGAAAAACAACAACAAAGTTCACTCTTCACTGATTTGAGGGACCTGTCTTATCTCCCAGTGTTTTTAACAGGCATCACTATTGGAGAGTACAACTTTTAAAAAGATGGTCGTTGTTTTTTTTCTTTGAATGTGCATAATTTTGGATCCTAACACTCTCTTTTAGATTTTTTTCAATGCATACTCACAGTTTATAAATGAGTACAAGATGATATACTGTGCTTCTGAAACTTTGTATTAACCTATGGTGCTTGGTGATTACCAGCCCTGAAGCCAGCAGTTTCTTTTTCTGCATGTATTTTGAGATGACACTTCTGTAGCTCTGCACCGCAGTTGTGATGTCCTGCTGTCTTAAAAGCTTTTCTTCTCTAAATATTTAATTTGAGCCAAGCTAATTTAGGAAACCTGTGCCACTGGCATTGCTACTGAAATTGGCCTAATGTGGAAGTCAGCTTAATAAGCCTGAAGACAAGAACTTAGGTCTGTTTTTGCACGCGTTACGGGCATGCAACAGCTGCTTACCTGTCAGAAAATACCTTATATTCAAATCAGTGAGACCTACCAGTTGCACTGTAGCAGAAAGCAATTAAAAGTTAGTTTAGCAATGACCCACAGTGAAAATATATCCTTCATCTCTTTAACAATAATTTTTTAAATAGAAAAATGGTAGTAAATGTGTGCACTCTAAGGATGTATTTAGGTGTTTGCACACTTTTTTTCTTACATGCAGATATAAACCAAAGGAAAGTCCTTAGCAATTGCTACAGCAATAAGTAATAATTCTATCTCATATTGTATAAAACGTTATATGGTTTGGTATGCTGCATTTCTGTGCATAGTGTTCAGCTGGACTTTTTATTGGGAACAGAGTCTGAAGCTTAAGTACCAATCTGTGGTATGTTTTCTACAACAATCAGCATGCTTTTCATCAAAAGAGTATCCATCTGTATCCATCCAAAGATGGGTTTTACCACAGATTGCCACAAACTGCTGTTGATTTCACAGCTTACAAGTTAATTGCATTGGTCAAAATTTTGTTTCCCTATGGGAAAGGCTTGATCTGTTCCCTTAATGTTAATTGATTTAGGAATGCAGATACATGGCCTATGATTTTCAAATGCAGATTTCACTTAAAAGTTTCTAACTTGAGTTTTAGAGTATTTACATATTCTGCAAGATGATGTGGGCATTTGCTTTCTTTTTTACCCAGAAAATCAGCTATCTAGCCACTGCATTTTCTAAATAAATAAACTGTTCTTGTAGTAATTTTGCACCAATGATCACTTTAAACTCAGATCTTTCCAATATGCTTTCTCTACCAAAAGATTCTTAAACTTCTCTGAGCTTTCTTCTGATGCTGATGCATCCTATTCTTGTTTTAGGCAGAGATCATCTAATACATCCAATCTGTTAGGCTGTACAAAATCAGTACTTTACCATATCTACTTTATATATACTGATGTTTCCACTGTTTAGTTAGTCAAATAGTTCTTGGATTACAGAAATTTCAGTAGTCCTAAGAACAGGGTTGTAGTCCATAAACACAACTAGAGGCAGAGAAAAAGGACATGAGATGGTTAATATGGCTTGGACGGGTGTACTCTTCACTGGGTAAACTGGCTGGATGGCCGGGCTCAAAGAGTTGTGGTGAATGGAGTTAAATCCAGTTGGTGGCTGGTCACAAGCGGTGTTCCCCAGGGCTCAGTTTTGGGGCCAGTTCTGTTTAATATCTTTATCAATGATCTGGATGAGGGGATCGAGTGCACCCTCAGTAAGTTTGCAGACGACACCAAGTTGGACAGGAGTGTTGATCTGCTTGAGGGTAGGAAGGCTCTGCAGAGGGACCTGGACAGGCTGGATCGATGGGCCGAGGCCAACTGTATGAGCTTCAACAAGGCCAAGTGCCGGGTCCTGCACTTCGGCCACAACAACCCCATGCAATGCTACAGGCTTGGGGAAGAGTGGCTGGAAAGCTGCCTGGCGGAAAAGGACCTGCGGGTGCTGGTTGACAGCTGGCTGAACGTGAGCCGGCAGTGTGCCCAGGTGGCCAAGAAGGCCAAATGGCATCCTGGCCTGTATCAGAAATAGTGTGGCCAGCAGGAGTAGGGAAGCGATTGTCCCCCTGTACTCGGCACTGGTGAGGCCACACCTCAAATACTGTGCTCAGTTTTGGGCCCCTCACTACAAGAAGGATATCAAGGTGCTGGAGCGTGTCCAAAGAAAAGCAACAAAGCTGGTGAAGGGTCTGGAGGACAAGTCCTATGAGGAGCGGCTGAGGGAACTGGGGTTGTTTAGCCTGGAGCAAAGGAGGCTCAGGGGAGACCTTATCATGCTCTACAGCTACCTGAAAGGAGGCTGTAGTGGGCTGGGTGTCGGTCTCTTCTCCCAAGTAGCAAGTGATAGGACAAGAGGAAACGGACTCAGGTGGTGCCCGGCAAAGTTTAGATTGGATGTTAGGAAAAATTTCTTCACTGAAAGGGTTGTCACGCAGTGGAACAGGCTGCCCAGGGAAGTGGTTGAGTTACAATCCCTGGAGGTATTTAAAAGCCATATACGCATGGTGCTTAGGCACATGGTTTAGTGGTGGACTTGGCAGTGCTAGGTTTATGGTTGGACTCGATGATCTTAAGGGTCTTTTCCAACCTAAATGATTCTATGAGTCTATGATTCTGTGATTATGGCACAAAACTTGAAGCACATATTTCAGCAGAATTTAAGCAGTTACATTCACTGTAGTAAAGCCTGTTTGACTTGGGGAATTTAAATCTTAGCTCCATAAATGACTTCAGCACAAGTCCCAAGAAAACTCAAACTTTTGAAGTCTGGGTTTAAGCAACTCCTGCTCAGGAGGACCAATTGTCTTGGTCACTGTAGTGAAATTGTTATACTGCTTCATGCTCCAGCTCTAGCCCATGACAGACGCACCTTGGGAGGTTTCTAGTCCAGGCCCCTGCCTCGGCTCCACCACTGGGCAATCCTCCTGGGTAAAAGGCTTCCCCCTGTTTCCAGCCTGAGCCTCTTGTGTTTCAGCTTGTGCTGCTGTGCTCATGAGACCATTCTGTGCTCACACCACCCTGGGCACTGCTGACCCTTGTGCTGCCCAGGCACACCTCTGGCCCTGGCGCAGCTCACTACCCAGCAGCACCCAGGACTGTGCCCTAGAGCTGCTTCCCTAGGCTAGGTCCCTGATAAAGATGATGAACAGTTGATGAGATTCTAGGACAGACCCTTGAGGAAGTCCAGTTGTTATCAGCCTATAGGTAGAGTATGAACCATTAGCCATGACCCTGTGAGACTGATGATCCAGCCATTTTCTCACTCATCTACTTTTTCATACAGACTGTAGCATCTCAGCCTGGTTACTTGGATACTCTCAAAAGCCTTGGTAAAATTACTGTACGTGACACCTGCTGTGCTTTCTTCATGCCCAGATTTAGTCATTCTGCCACAGAAGGCAATCAGGTTGGTTTGCCTTTGATAAATCCATGCTGACTGTTTCCAGTCACCTTCTTCTCCTTCATGTGCCCAGAAATAGCTACTGAGAGGACTTGCTGTATGATTTTCATAAGGACTAAAACGAGCCTGTGGTTCCCTGGGTCTGCCTTCCTGTCCTGCATGAAGATGGGTGCAATATTTGCATGTCTTTTGCACCAAGGGGTTCTCCCCCAGTCTGCATGACCTTTCCAAAATGACAGAGCGCACCCTTACTAAGACATTGGCCAGCTTGCTCAGCAGCTGTGGATGCAGCCCATCTGGTCACATGGATTCATAGTAACCACATTTTCTCAGAAGAGCTCTGACTTATTCCTCTTCCACTCCCAGTAGCTCCTCTCCTCTTTGAACCGTGGCATAAAGGGTGGAAGACATTACTGGTGAACACCAAGGCAATGAATGCACCAAGTATCTTGGCCTTATCTGCAGCCCTTGCAGTAATTCCTACCCCATTCAGCAAAGGACCTCCCTTTGTACTGTTTATTCTTTTAATATAGTGATAGAAGCTTTTCCTGAATCTCTTGGTGTCCCTTGCCAGTTCTGGCTCCAGCTGAGCTTTCAAGATTTCCAACATTGTCCCTGCATACCCAAGCAAGGTTCCTATATTCCTTCTTCGTAGCCTCTCATTGCTGCCATCTCCTGTGCACAGCATTGAAGCTCAGCTGTGAGTGCCCTGCTTAGCCAAGCCGATCTCCTGACATGTTTGCCTGTTCTCCTGAGGATGGAGACGATGCTTATGCTCAGAGGTGGCTGCCCTTCAAGGCCTGCCAGGCTTGCTGCACCCCTTTGCCTTCCTTTACCGCCTCCCGTGGGACCACATCTACCATTTCCCTGAACAAGCTGAGGTCACTTGCTCTCCACTGCACTGAGCTATGCTCTTGTTGATAAGCCAGCCTTCCCGGAGGTAGCTGGGTATCTTTGACGTGGGGCTGTATTATGCAGTACAGACATGCACATGTGCCCAAGTGGTGTCAAACAAGACATGTTTGATACTAATCACAGTTTGCAGCTTTGTCGACATCCTTAAAATCAGCAAGTTTTGTTGCCTTTGTTGGTCAAAGTATTTCCATGAGGTAATTAGGCATATAGAATTGAAGATAAAGCATGACAGCGGGATGTCTAGACACCAAGGTTTCACTTGCTGACTTAGTTCTTAAAAAATTTTACACATACCACCTGGGGTAAAACTCAGCAATCCTATACCCTGCATTGGTGCATTTGTCTAAAATCTCCACAAAGCAGCAAAACCTGTCTGAAAAACCTTACCATTTTCTCCATTGGAAAGACTGACAGAAGTAATGGAAAATAATCATTCTGCTGTGAATAACTGACACTTATTTTATCCTTTGTAAAAGCTGATGATGTAAAAGTAAAACCTTTTATTAGGTGCAGCAGGCTACCATGAAGTAATTCAAATATCTCATTACGGTGCAATAGAAATACATAGTTTATAACTTGTGGATATGTACAAAAGAAAGGAAGATTTGCTGTGTCTTAGCAGCAGCAAACTCTGTAATGAGTGCCAGAATGCCTTTGCCTGAGTAAGCACAGTTGATCATTTAACTTCTCAAAAGCTATAGATGAATGGATTTTTAATGGATAATGAGATTAAGAAATGCTATATAATTAAGTTCACGGATCATGAATAATTTTCCTTGAAATTTTTGCTGTGCAAACAAATTGTTTTTCTCTTGTGTATTTAGTTACTGTAGCTCTTTCTGGTACCTTTTTAAATGGGAATCACCCGATGAAACCTCACTGATGCCATGGTAAGGCAAACCAGGCCTGGTGTTTTTTGATTTACACGTATGGAGGGATTCACACATTCTGCATTTGTAATATTATCTTCTACCCTTCTTACCTTGCTTTGTAACCTGCACATACTAACTGCTGACTTAGTTCTCAGCACTGTCAATATCATCATAGAAGAGGGGTTGGTGAACCAACTTGTCATCAACCTCCAGAGCCAGGTATCTTCCATAGGGTCTGTTAAAAACACGACATACCTAGAAACTGTAAGGTACAAATTCATCAGATGAGGAAGAGCATGATTTTCTTGCCCTATGCAGCTTTTCGAGATTACGGAAAATTTTCTAACTTGTGTGACGGTGAAAACAGTTCTGAGGTAGCAGAGAATTTTTGTGGAAAAAGCTGAGAGCAGCCTACTTAAATATGTACTGTTCTGTTCACGCAAATTTATTCTGTGAACTGGATGATCTTAATCTCTCCTTTTGGACCTCCTCCACTTTGTGTGAGTTCCTTCTTCTCCCCTTCCCTCGCCTCCAAATGTTAATTTGGCCAAGCATAACTTTTTTACTGAATAGCTAAGGCTGTGAGATGTCAGAGACATCAGAGACATTTTAGTCTCTTTTGTAAAAGAGACTGCGTGAGCTTACAGGGTCACTGGTTATGTCCAGTTTTGAACAGAATTTCTATCCTGGCGTGGAGAAAACATTTCTCAGGTCATAGTGAAACTGGTAGAATCCTGTCAAAAAAAAAAGTCTTTTTGGCCAATTGGCATTATTTGTCAAACTGAGAAATTCCTAAACATCTCTAATTTACTCTATAGTGTACTGGCAGTTACTATTTCTGGTTATCATTCACAGGCCCTAAACTGTAAAAATCTTTCTGCAGTTATTAAAGACGTTGATCTTGTGGGTTCCCAACTGTCTTTACAAAGGGCATCTGAATGATCAGGAGCTATTACATAGAAGAGATTCCAAGGAAGAACAAGACATTGTCAGGCTGTATCATTTGAGCTGTTTAAACAGAGCTTGGATCAGTCATCTCCTCGATTGTCTTACATGAGATGCCCAGTGTCATAATAGCTTCAGTTTTATTGCTTTTGTCTGCAGTTTGCAGGAGGCTATACAGCTCATGTGTAATGAGGAATGTGAGATGTTTTTAGTTCTTAGATGTATCCTTGGGCAGTTTCATGCTGGAAAAGTTTCACTGCATTTTGCCTGTCAAAATGAAGGTATACATCTTCCCAGCACTAGTGCCTAGGGAGTGTCAAGCCTATAGCCTTGATAGATTGAACTAGCATAACGATGTATACTCTGCATAAAAATAGTCTTGGCTTTACCCAGGCAGACTTACAGCTCAAATATGCAAGAGAGAGAAAAGTTGAGGAAAAAGTAGATGTTAGTCTTCACACAAAGAACAGTGACATAGAAACGTTAGCACCCACATTTCAAGAAATGGCTAGCTCTGTCAGCTTGTATGGTTAGTGCATCTGGTCCCAATTCTGCAGTCTTTTAGAGGTAAATTTCTCTGAATTTTAAATAGGAATTTCTCCTGCTGTCTCTAGGATAGCAAAATTGGAACTTTTAATTGTTTTGTGTTGGTTTATTTTTCCAGCTTCAAATTTTATGATGCTTGTAAAATTCATTGTTGATAAGCTATTCAGGGCATAATGTCCTTATTTTAAACTGTTTTTTTTCACTGATATTCCCACAGTATAAGAGAAGGAAACACTCATCTGCAATTCTAACCATTCATTTTGCTCTATTTGACAGAAGCAACTTCATATGTTAAAGTGAACTGGAAAAAAAAAAACTCCACAAAAGAATGTTATACAGCAAATAAGAATTAGAAACTTATCAGTTACTCCTGAAGATAAGTACAATATTTGTTATAAGAGCAAATTACATGCTCTTTTGCATTAAGCACAGTAATTCTTTCTTCAATTTCCTCAGTAATCTAAAGTAGCATTATCCCTCAGAGTGGCTGTGCTGTGGTAAGATAAGCTTGAGAATGAAATGGAAATTGTAGAACCGCAAAGGCTTCTCATCCCCCCACTTTCTGCTAGCTAAAATAGGTCATCAGTCATGAGAGTGGAGTGCACTGCCAGGTTATCTCAGCAAAGGATTCCAGTTGTACTGATGCTGAAACTGTAAAAACACAAAGTCAGCGTGGCTTGTGGTGGAACTGATGCATGAACAGATTCTAGTGTGGTATGTGGTGATCGGAAATGAAAGCAAATGGTTGGGTGGCCACCAGGTCACGAGAACTTGTAATGATTTTTCTGACAGCTCCACCACTAGACACTGCCTCGTGTTTGTGGTGAAGAGCAGGAGATGGTGTATAGCTGGGGGTAGCCTTTCTGCCCTTAGAAAGAAGACATTGGACTGTACATTTTTGGCATCTTTAAAAGGAGATGCAGTTGGCTTTGGTTTTCCTAATCCTTCCCCCCTCCCCAACCCGGGACATGCTGTAACCGTTCAGAAGCGTAGTGGCAGTACCAGTTGTCTTATTGAACATTTCTGTGGTGCTGGAAGGTGGTCTTCTCCAGGCTTCTGTTTCTCCACCACTGCTAAGGCCACAGCTTGCTTTCCTATGTGGCTCTTTTGAAAGTCCTAACACGGACAGGATTCAGCTGGGTCACGGCCCATCTTGTCATGGCCCACATCTTGGTAATGGAAAACCTAAGGCTTGAAGAGCAAGAAGTGGATAATAAGTCTTGAGAGCACCACTAGTATATGTACCCATACAATTTTTTTAATCTGCCCTGATTTGTCAGATTGCGTATACCAAGCTTATTTTCACAGTGTTGCTTATGTGTGGCATTCTTTTGGATTTTGAAAAGTGCTGCTAAATTTGTATGTCAAGAATCTTCTCTTTTTGTAGCTCTTGTTTAGTGTTTGTTTATGCTTATGCTGGCATAGGGTGGCTGGCATATGAGATTTATCGGTTCATAATCAGAAGGCAGAACACGACTGATTTGTAGATCCCATCACAGCTCATGCATACCTTAAGGAGAAGATATAAAAATGGTTTATTCTTCTGGGTATTATAATTTCACACAGTAGCTAAGGAACTGGGACACAGAGAAAATGTTATTCACAGGTTCATGCATATTCACAACATAGCTTATTTATTGTCCACCAGTTTACAAAACTTCAAAGTGAGTGACATATTCAACATAAATGAAGTACGAAAAATGGGATATTCCAAAAGTCAGTATGATGTCTCTGTCTCCATACTTCCTAGCTTCAGTTCTAGATACTCTTCAACCACTAAAATCATCAGCTTTACATTGCCATTAGCTAATGGTGAAAGAGAGAAATACTAGGACTTCCATGTCTACATTTATATATGTATATTATATATATTTAAAAAAAAAAAAAAAAAAAAACTTCACCTGTACTCACACGTATTGTAATGCCTCTAGTAGGATGTGACTACATGATGAACAGCTATACTGCAAATTTCACACCAAATTATTGTTGGCAATATAGAAGCTCAAGACAAATAGTTCTTTATTCTTAAGAAGAAGGAAGAAATTTTCTTTTTTTGGATGCTGTAATGCCATTATCCTGTAGAGCTAAGTATGAAGGATGATTCACCTAGGAAGTAGGTGGCATACTGTCATGGTGCTTGCTAGCATTGGATTTTGTGTAAATAATTTCTGACCTTCCAAATATGCATTTAATTTAGAGGATCACAATACTTTCATTTGCATATTTAGGATGTTCATACTTGAAGCGTAGCTATGTTTTCACTCATTCCTTCTTTCCCACCTTCCATGTGCATAGTGGCAGTACCAGTTGTCTTACTGTAGGTGTAATTCAGCCTGCCACTATGCTACTGCTTTTTCAAATTCCAGCAGCCATCTTCAAGTCTAAGTTGCCCTTACTGTATCTTATCTAACAAAAGAGAAGTGTTAAACTGATTGAGTTCCACCTTTGCTGACTGTATTGAGAGTCCAGGTGTAGGTAGGTCACCTGGCTTTGCATAGTGAAAACCTCTTCTGAGCAGGGTTGGATGTAGCATTGTTCCAATTGGCAGCAGCGTACTGCCAGCATTTGAAGGCCTGCTGGAGCCGGGGTACTTCTAGCCATAAAGAAGGTGTTTTTGTAAAAGACTCTCTAGAGTAGACAAAGCTTTTATGTATTCTTATTAATCAATTAAAATGGTGCTTAAAGCAAAAAGACTAATGGCTTTAACTGTGGACTACTGCACTGTAGTTGTTAAATACTGACTGTATTATATTGTATCAAACAACAGCTGATAGATACTAACGAAATGCAGAACCACTGCAAGGCTGGCATTTCTTTAAAAGTTTCTCTTTCAAAATGTCTAACATTGCTGTTCCCTTTTGGGATGGTATTTCGGAAATCTGGTTAGTGCAATGTTATCAACTCCAGTTACTTTTTTGTTAACATAAGAGACTCAAGAACTCAAGGAAGAAGTATTTTAAGGGTCAGTGTCTTATGAGGAGAACCTACACATTGATAAGACTAATTTAAAAAATTAGATTACTGATAAGCAGAATGCAGCATTTGTTACAGAATCATAGAATCACAGAATCATTTAGGTTGGAAAAGACCCTTAAGATCATCGAGTCCAACCATAAACCTAGCACTGCCAAGTCCACCACTAAACCATGTGCCTAAGCACCATGTGTATATGGCTTTTAAATACCTCCAGGGATTGTGACTCAACCACTTCCCTGGGCAGCCTGTTCCAATGCGTGACAACCCTTTCAGTGAAGAAATTTTTCCTAACATCCAATCTAAACTTTGCCGGGCACAACCTGAGTCCGTTTCCTCTTGTCCTATCACTTGCTACTTGGGAGAAGAGA
>NW_008825114.1:5349805-5364901 GCF_000699105.1 Pygoscelis adeliae
GCCTTCCTACCCTCAAGCAGATCAACACTCCTGTCCAATTTGGTGTCGTCTGCAAACTTACTGAGGGTGCACTCAATCCCCTCATCCAGATCGTTGATAAAGATATTAAACAGAACTGGCCCCAAAACTGAGCCCTGGGGAACACCGCTTGTGACCAGCCACCAACTGGATTTAACTCCATTCACCACAACTCTTTGAGCCCGGCCATCCAGCCAGTTTACCCAGTGAAGGGTACGTCTGTCAAAGCCATGAGCAGCCAGTTTCTCCAGGAGAATGCTGTGGGACACGGTGTGAAAGGCTTTACTAAAGTCCAGGTAAACAACATCAACAGCCTTTCTCTCATCCACTGAGCAGGTCAAATGTTTAAAACCCCATCACTTCTGCTCCTTTGCTTGATCCTGTATCAATAAAGTCAGTGGGAATTTTTCTGCTGATCTCTGTGGTAAAAGGTGAGCTCTGGAAGCTACAGCATGTTTGCTAAGAAGCAAGTTTTGCTACCTTTCCACTAAGAAAATTTGTACTTTGCAAACATTCTAACTCCAAGACGTGGTTGAAACTGGGATCCTAGCTAATTAATCCACCCTTCTACTGATGCGGTGGAGGGAAGAATGTGTATATAGCTAAATCTGACCACAGGTGATTAAATGACGTGGCATAGGTCATGCTCAGTCAATGAGATACCCCACTGGAAAAAAGCTGTAAAGCCCCTGGCATAACAGAGACCCACCCACATACGAGCAGAAGTGGTGTCTGAAGCTGTCTGTAGGGGTACAGTATCAGTTGTAATACAGGATTTCCTTGTTTGCTGGCTTTCTAAGAAGGCTGTAAGGATAAATGAGTTTAAAATATTTTTAAAACTATCTAAATGTGAGGCACCATCATAAGCAGGTAACAGTGAAAAAAAATCTGTGCTCCTCAGAATCTCAATAACCTGCTGGTAGTGCTGTGACGAATGCCAGGAGCTTCTGCCTGTCACTGAAATGTTTTGTGCAGGCTAGGATCTTCTCTGGATTGGAAGGTGCATTAAGACAGCTTAAGACTAGCAAAGCATATTTATACATTTCAAGCCAACCACCTCTGTGTATAATTTCTGCTTGTATGTTGCGTTTGGAAACTAGTTCAAACACAGTATTTTAAAGCAAGAAACAGCAGTGTAAAAGATTTAGTATTTCTCGAGAATTGCTTTTTACCTCAAACTGAGTACACTGCTAAGCAGCTTTCAAGGCAGAGTAAGGAAGTGAAGTATTTAGTAGCATTTCTATCTCTGTGTTTCTTTTACAACCAACTACAGGTCTGAAGGCTGTGAAAGAATACAGAGCCCAACTTATTCTTCTCCCCACCCCCCCAAGATAAAACTGCTTGGGTATAATGAACATGTTAGTGGCGTAGTTGTCTGCACAATGGACAGTAATTCTGAACTCATGGATAGTTAGGCTAATTAGGCTCATTAACTAACTACATCAAGAGGCTACTGCTGTATTTTTATTTGTGGTTGTGACATTTGAATTTAGACATTTGAAAATCTCACCTGGTCTGCATTTTCTGTTATTTTTTGCTTTTACACCACCACAGAATAACTTGTAAATTTCGTATTGAATATACATGTTCTACTAAATTTAATTAGCAGATTGACATAAAGGATGATACATGCTTTAATATCACATGCAGACTGCAAGATATTTACATCCTAAAATTCAAGACAAATTTTAATACTTGCCAGTATGAGAAATACGGGGAGGAAGGAGGGAAGAAAAAGTGTTATTTTCTCCTGTAGTGTAAGGTGATTGTCTTTGAGAACATTTTCCATTAGGTTATTTCAAATGGAAGAGAAATCCTAAGCATTTAAAAGCTTTATTTTACATGTCACTTACATCTCATTCTGTAAAGTACGTGGATACCTTTTGATGAAATGTGGCACCTCTGGGATAGAACCTGGCACAAAACAGATCAGCACCTGGCAACACTGTATAAATATTTTTAAGAAAACAGGTGAAAGAAGAGGAGATGGGTTTTTCACTGACAGGGGCAGCATGGAGCATCTGTTAGGATTACTTGTGTTGTAAAATGGAAGCTGATTCGTGTATGTTACACCAACCGAAGATCATATCTCCTTTATACTCTGCTTTCCTTGCTCTTTTCGCATCCCTTCTTTCTTGCCAGGTAGTACTCTTTTGCAGGTAGCAGGTAGTAACCTCCATGTGTTTTACAGAAGCTGGAAAGTCCCAGTGCATGTGGCAAGGACTGTATAGTGTGCCTTATGTCAGCTATGTACCGCAAAATAGATTCAGTCCAGAGAAAATACGTGTCAGTGAGACGGCTGTGGATGTGCAGGCAGGCAGGGTCTGTGGGAGTGGGCCACAAGGGCTGCCTTTCCTAGTCTGTCAAAGATAGACGTGGTCTCTCTAAATGCAATGAGACAGGTTTAAACTATTGCTATGTAACTGTACTTGACAGGAATATGCAGCTGTCTTTCTAAAAAGGCACTCTTAGGATGGCCCTTCACCTGCATTAACCTGCTGAAAGAATCAGGTGGGGTTTTAGTACCAAGTAGTATATTCCCATGCAAACATTTCTGCACTCTAATATTCTGCTGTGAATATTACTCCCTTTATGTAGCTATGGTTCTATTTTGTAGTGCGCTGTCTAAAAGGTGATTACCATTTTTTTCAGATGGGACATATCTATGGTGCAATTTAGGAGGGTGAAATGTCAGCGTTGATAAAGTCCTCCCTTTGTTTTTTATGGATGCTTCAGTATTCTTCAGGCTTAGTTTATCTCTGAAAGTAGTCTACCCACGTGTGCATGTGCACATTGGAATCTACCTTGCCTGTTTAGTTTTCTGCATGAGCTAATGCAGTGGGAAAATACTTTCATTATGGATAGTGGACTTGCGGAGGACTTCCAGACACTGTGGGCAGGGGAGGGAGGTAACTGTGGATTAACTCTCAGAAGGCAATTCAGAAAAGAATCTGTTGTCACTTTTCATATTTTTGTATTAAGCAAGAAATGTAAGCAGTTCTGCTTTTGCATCTTCCTTATCTGTTTTTAAAATTCAGGGGCTGTAAATGAGCCTGCACAGCTAGTTCATGAAGACTTCATAATATTTTTAGGAAAAGTTAATGGAATCTAATAGCTTTCTAAAACTGAACTTATTCATTGCAATAGTTTATTCTCATATGATGTTAAAATTACAGGGGATATAACCTGGCAAAAAGCAGCAACTGAATTTGCACTTTAAGAGGAACATTTCTCTTCTCTTTTCTGTGAAACTTCAGGTATGTAAATTGATCCACAATGGCTCAGAGCTTCAGCTGCTGTAAAAAACTGGAAGACTGACTGTAAAAGACTAAAAGACTGTAAATATCTTGAGATATTCAAAGGTGTAAATATTTACAATTTTTGAGCTGGCCACAGCTCCTTTTACCAAGCCCAACATTCTTTTTTATTATATTTTCATCTGGATTCCATCATTCAAACAAATTGTGAGGTAACATTAGCAAAAATGCCTCTTTCATTGTTATCTCTCAAAAATCTGTATATCCCTCCTGGTCATAAGACACTGCTTTGTAAATGAGGTAAAAACCTAGTGAAAGGTTTTCATTTCCCTTTGTCACAGGAGCCTTCTTAGAGCATCAATGTCTCAAATACCAGCTAGAACCATAGACACTTATTACTGCATCTAAAGCAGAGTTCATTGCGTTGATCCATGTTGTATTATGATCAGTCCTGACAGCGGTCATAAGCCAGTTAGTGAGATCATTGCTATAGTATAATTTGTTTCCAGGGGGACTTCATGGTCATTTTTCTCATTTCTTCGGTACCTCTTAGAATTTCGAAGTAAGTATCAGAGAGCAGCGGGCTCAGCTTTGCTTTCGCTTAATGCAGGTATGTTTGTGTAACTGCCTGGACTTCAGGCGTGCTGCTGGTGAATTGCAGTAGTGTTTAGGTCAGAGCTGAGTCTTGGATCTCTTGTTTGTTTATGCAGGTTTTGTTTCCTTACATTTTAAAATGCCCTTTGTCACTGGTAGCTGATGCACACAGTGTGTGTGAAAGGAGGAAAATGATAATCTTCAAATTTAAATATTAATCGCCTGGGGCTGTGGCTATGCATTCACTTTGGTAGGAAGGGGCTGCCCCTCCTCCCCACCAGGGATTCTGACACAATCTCTTTGCTGGCCTTGCTGCAGCTGCAGAAGCAAAGCTGCATCTGCTCCTGGCCATTGCGCTGTGCGGCGTGCTCATACACAGTACAGTGTCCATCATTTTTTTCTTGTATCTGGATATGTTTCACCCAGTCCTAACTCATCCAGTCCCCTTTCTCTATTCCTTTTTCATTTGCATACATCTCAGAAGCACAAAAAGGCACACCATCTTTTCAATCAATCATGGGCATCACCCCAGAAATACGTAGAGCTTGTCTGAACATTACTATCATACGGTAGTGCTCTCCTGCCCCTAACATGCCAGTGCTTTGGCACATACTGCTCGTACACTGTGAGTGTGAGACACACGACATGAATTTAAGGAAAGGGCATTCTGCTTAATTTATGTAGTGCTGATGTAAAAAAGTTAAACCTTAAAGCAGATCTCAGCAATTTCTAAATGTGCTGCTATCAAAACTGAAAGTGGTGGATGGCTTTGGGTTGCTCTGCATGTAGTTAATAAATTATCAACACTGCCAACAACATAAGAAAATATACAAATACTTTGGACTGGCACTTTGTTGTGCTGTACAGACTGCAACGTTTTAGACGTTGTGGTAATAGGAACACCAGAAATAAAATGTTCATCAGTACCAGCAACAGCTTATAGACATGCTTGGTTTCCCTCACAAACTCCCTTTAACATTTTGGTTTTGGCAGATAACAATTAATTCGCTGACAGATTCCAGCAAATGCACTTTCAAATGTGGAAGGGACAAGCTCACAATAGCGCAGTTTGTACAGCTGTTAAATCAATGAATCATATTTAAGCCATGTTTCGTTCTCTTGGCCTCTAGCAGCTTCTTGGGCATTCTCCCGAATGTTTCGGGCATTCTCCCATTTCCAGATGTTAAGGACTAGGCTGACTTTCACCCAGCAGAAGGCATGTAGACTGGTGTACATTAGGTAGAGTTATAAAATATGCCTTATATGGGATTTAATTGCTGTAAATGTCTTATGCTGTTATTTTGCCCTTTTTTGCCTGTCTGTCCTATTTATTTCTGCTAAACTTTAATTCATTCCTCTACTGAAAGAAAGAAATTACAACACCCCCAAAGCTTTAATACTCTGTAAAAATGAGTAGTTGATTTGCCTAACAAAGTCATGTGTAGTAGAGTCTACTTTACCAACCAACAATACATCGTTGTGTCATTGCTTGCATAATGCTGATCGGATATTTGGATTCCATGTTTCGTGGAGATCTTAGCAAAGTGTAGACTGTGCCCCAGCACTCTTCACTTGCTATGCCTGCACATAAAATACTCCAGTGTTTTTCAAAGTTGACGTTTAGCGCATGTAAGTTAGCTGGATCAGTAGCCAACGCTAAACATTAATCTTCATGAGGAGTGAACGTGAACTCTGCCTCCCAGCTGGCAGCCTAAACCACTGCTGTGGGAAACACAGTTTTGTGCTGAAATGGAATAGGTGAGCTTAAGCAGTCCAGTGATGTGATTTAAGAAACCATGGGACGGTTTAAGCCACCTGTCACCTGTACCCAGATTGGGTCTGCTGTGTGGTGAGGTATGCATGTGCCAAGTGAAGCACTGGGAAGGAAGACATCGTTGTTTCTGCTGAACTTAGAAGCTATGTGGATGGAGCAAGCATGTGTTAATGTATGTAGTTGAGATAAGATGGATCACGATCCATAGGCATCCTGTACCTGGGCTCCAGATTAGGATGCTAGCTGGATGGATACACGCTCTGTGTTCTGTTTCCATCTTTTTCACTCTGTGTACTGTCATACACCTCTGTATACAGTTTTAAGATCCACAGCTCACCTGCCTGAAAGTGCAGCAACAAAATTTAAAGCTGCAATTCTATCCACCCGGAGGAAGCATCTTTGCCTTTAAGCTTCATAAAAATTGCTTTGGAGGCATGAGAGAAGTATGAAAGTTCGGATGAATGTGTAATTTCATGATTTACCCTCTCCTTCTAAAATACAAAAACATTATTTACTTATGGTAACAGAACGTGATAGGTCAGGAGCTGGCAACTGATAGCGTTCCAGATGAGAAAGCTGGTGCTGTGCACCTCTCTAGGCAAGAAATTGGAGAACCCCCAAAACTGTTAGTGTTCTTGTATTTGCTTTGCCCCTCCCTCAGAGTTTCCTTATCACCCCCCAGCTGAGTGAGCCACTTAGATTGAAGAAACACTCAGGCAGCTACCAAAATTTTTGGCACACTGGGAAATAGAACACAGATGTCCTTTTTCTCTGTGGCAGTGCAGTGTAGGGCAGGGCTCCCGCTACTGCTGCGTGGAGAACTCGTAAGGATTGTGGGTCTGAATCCAGATCCCTTTGCCCAGGAGTAAAAAACTTGTGATCATTTTATTGCCCACAGGTCCACTAAAGGGATTGGGTCATGGTACTGTTGTCATCTAAAGTAGAAATACCATGTGGGAATAGATAACATATGGGAATGTAGTCTCTGCTCCTTTTCTGTACTGCAAAAAAAGCAGAGATTGGCACATCTTCTAGCTAATACAGCCACCTTTTTAATGCCAATTTCTTCTCTGTTTCTCATACTGGTGGCCTGCTGGGGACAGTGAGTATTAAAAAAGCACACAGTGTTCGACTGTCCTCAGCTCTCTAGCAGCTTTTGAGCTTTTGCCAGCTTCTCTTTGCCAGCCCCTGAGGCCACTCTAAACTGCAAGGTGGCTGGGGTTGCGACCAGCTTTTTGGCTGAGCTTAATCTTTGCAGAGAACCGACTTCCTAAAGCGTGTGTTTGGTAAACATGCAAAACTTCATTAATAAATTTAAATGTGTGAAATGGATTGTCTTAGTTATTGCGGATGCACTACAGTGTCTCAGCTGTCAGCACACCTCTGTCACTGGAATGCATGATACTGATTTAAATTTTTGTCTGCCCTAGGGTATACTTACCTCATCTGTCATCGTAGGTGCCTCTATGCAGGGACTTTCCATATAGAGATACAACTCAGGGCACTACTACGCCAGCACTTCCTCAGCAGTTCTTCCCCTGTTCTCACCCTGCTTTATTTCACTTACCTGTGGACAGCCTCCGATGTACTGCAGTAGCATTGCAGCAGAGGGTCTGCAGTAACTCCTGTCAGTGCAGAAGCTTGCGGCATTCTTTCATATTGTGCACTAGTGCTGAATGCGAATGACTCCCCCTGTGATGCTGGAGTTGCAGGAATTCTGCTGTGTGGACCTTGATAGCAGTCTGAAAGCAAAATGCTAGGTCAGATTGGTCAAAGAAAGGATTGATCCATACACCCTCTTTCCTCCCCTTTGACAACTTTAGCTGAAAATGAAAAAAAAGGCAAATTAGGGATCGATTCTAAATGAGGAGAGTAAGAACACAGGATAGGTTCACAATGCGTATGTCTTACACTGCAACAATGCTGGAGGTTGGGATCCTGATCTCTTTTTTATCCTTCTTGGGGAGAAATAGTTCCACTGAGCTATTTTGCTTTTGCTCCAGACTGTCACTGGCGTTACTGGAGATCTTACCCCACGAAGAATTTACTTCATGACTTGATAAGCTTTAGCAAAGGCTTGCCTTTAGCATTGCCAGTTCCTGTGTCTTACGTATGTCACATCTATAGCCAATTTCCCCGACCTTCTGACCTGCCTTCAGATTGTTAGTGGAGCTCTTAAGAGAGCTATGGGCCTTACTACTAGCGGCTGTGAGGACTAGCAAGGCCAAGCTATTGTATATATATAAAGGGTACTTAGAAGATGCTTTGTGAGAGATGAAGGCAAGCCTTTTAGAATCCAGTCATAGCCTTCTCTTTTCTGCTTGAGTTTCCAAAATTCAGTTCACTTCCTGATCTTTGAATAGTGCACTTTATTGTTGACATTCTGCATCCAACAGCAGAGTCAAGGGAACTTTTAAGGGAGGATAAACCTACCCAGCCTGTGGCTGGCGTGGCATTGCGGTGGAACAGGCCAGCAAACAAAGATTTCAAGCAGGGAGAAAGTTATTTCAGTGCTATCAGGGGAGGGAGTGTATTATTTTCTGATTAAATATATCTGCTGAGTGACAGAAGCGAAAAGGAAAAGATAATCTCAGATTATCTGGCAGATGCTTACCTTGACTACATCACGAACATTTCTGTTAGATATGCTCTGGGTGGCAAGCAGTAGCAGGTGCAAATTAATGCTCGCAGTTTTCCCATGTGGTAGGCAAGTGTATTTCTTTATTTTGCCAAGGAGAAAGCAAAGCTTCAGTGGCGTACTCAAACTCCCAGTGCAAACAGGAGATAAACAATTAAGTTCCCTGGACATTCTTGGATCTCTCATTTTTTCCCTCTTGGCCTTTCACACTGTCTTCATGACCCCTTACATCTTCTGTGGCAGCAGTGGAGTCACTGTGCTCCTCAGTTCTGGAAGGGAAGGATCTTCTGCTGATGAGCTCCAGCTGGCTTTGTGGACTGCCCTTGTAGCTGTCCCAGATGAAGAAGAGAAATTTACTAATGAAATGTAAAAGGGCATTACAGTATCTTAAATGTATGTTAAGTTTGGATCCTATTTTTTTGCTGCTGAAGTGGCTTGTTCTACATTCTCATGCTATGTCCTACTGACCGTCCCTATTTTGCACAACGTGTTTACAAATTAAAAGAAAAATAGAATAAAATTCAAAGAATTTTATAAGTAAGGGAGAGGGTGATAAGCTTTCCTGTCTTGTGAAATCTTTTGTGTTTAATGAAAGTGTGGGTTTTGCTCAGTTTCTCTAACAAATGAGTGCAATGTAAATATAAGGCTAATCAGACACTTCTGGCTTCTGGTGAGATTTATCACATCTGTTGAGTTTCCTGAAGCTTTCCAAGACTAAT
Organism: Pygoscelis adeliae; assembly: GCF_000699105.1. Taxonomy (NCBI): domain Eukaryota; kingdom Metazoa; phylum Chordata; class Aves; order Sphenisciformes; family Spheniscidae; genus Pygoscelis; species Pygoscelis adeliae. Next base: position 5,358,806 of record NW_008825114.1, read on the forward strand.
GATATTGGATCATTTGGCTTCTAAATCAGGACTTCCCTCATCTAGATGGCTGTTCCAGAAAAGCTTGAGCAAGATCACTCTACCTCAGTTGAAATCAGATGTTAATTTTCTTTCCAGTACAGTATAAGGTGCTGTGAACCAACAGTGATATTTTCTACAGCCTCTTAATGTTTCTGAAGATAAGCTATCTCCAGACTAAGCCGGAAAAGGTCCTTCTTTTCTTTTGTATTCTGATGTCAATTGGAGAAGGAGGAGAAGTCTAAAATACAGCTAATTTACATACGCTTTTGAGGTGGGGTTTTTCTTTTAGTCCCTATTCTAGTTTATCTGAAAACACCAGAAAATCTCCTCTCTTGCTTACTGTTATTGCTGAGAGTGTGATTTGCCACAAGGAAGTATGCTTCATTATCTGCAGAGAAGCAGGGCCATGACCATAAATTTGAATTGCATGTGTCACATGTTTTCTGTGGTAACAAATACTGATACCGTAAATGCCAAACTGTGTGGGATCAAACAGACAGAAAAATCAGCCTGCAAGTGGCAGTTTTGTCTTTCTCTTGCATGTGAAGTGACAGAATAAAAAAAAAAATCTTGATTAGAGACCGTGCTTTTTATAAACGTTCTTTTTCAAATGTTTTCTCGTTCTGAAAAGCGTACAGTATTGGCAAACCTTCACCATGTGTACACAGACTTCTTCCCATGAAAATGATAGCCTTCTTCCCATTAAAATGTATATTTCTCACTACTTTCTTTTGCAAGTCAGCTACGTCTTCCTTGTGTTTACAAAGCCAACAAAGCATCACAGCATTTTAGAGCCTGTTTGAAAATCTTTAACAAACCTGAAGATACTTCTGTCACTGTGCTTCCAGAACACAAATCCTCACAGTGACAGGCAAAAGGCAAAAAGGCAAAAACTGCATGGAAGAGCTGTAGAAATCTGTGGAACAGATACTAAGCAATCAGGAATGAGAAATCAACAGGGTGACTTGCATTTAACAAGCATGAACTACAGAAAACATTATTTTTCTCCATCATGAATTTGTAAGCTTCATTCATTACTGTTTCCTGTAGCTTTCATATTAATAAAATTTTTGTTCCTACCACCCTGTCCCCTGTGTAGTAATTTGATAGGACTGTAGTGTCAACAGCCTTCCTTTTAGGGATGGAGAAGTTATGCCGTGGAAACTGCACTATGTGGTAGATAAGAAACATTGTGGAAGGACTATCTCCAAAATATACGAAGGGGAAAACCAGTTTAGGATGGTGGTAATGGTAAAAGGTGTAAAGAAGTAGATCAGAGTTTGCTGTGTGCTTTGAGTAAAAAGGTTGCTGTGCTCCATATTTGGAGCTATGAATGCATGCCATGAAGAGACTGTTACGTTTTCAGTCTTACAGTGGTGTGACTGCTTTGCAAACAGGTCATTCAATTTGCATCATGGGCAAAGGCAGTGTATTGTGGTGGTAATCTATTCAAAGCTGGTTTTCTACTCCTGTATAGAAGCAAAGCTGCCTTCTATACATGCTGCCAAACTAGTATTTCATGAAATTAATAGAGCTGCAGACTCAGGTAACTACTATTGTAGTTTAATGCTGATCTTTCTGCATTTTCAAGTTTGGGTAGTGGCATATCATACTGCACAAGGCTTTCTGGTAGCAGTTGTTTGAACTGTGAATTGTTCAGAAGGCACTCCAGTACGATGCAGTGCCATAGTACTGAAGAATATAATTCTCATGGAACAGCTGTCTAATGCACATTTGATTTACATTAATACCTTGTGAGTAGTGAGAGATGACAGCATCAGATTCATACTGTCATTAGTTAGAGGACTGCTGTATGGGATACTGTACAAGGGATCATCAGTGTATTCTATGAAAGGCAACTGGAATTTTCAGCATATTCATAGTGACTGCAAAAGCATTTTTTTGTCCTGCGCGAAATGCTGCATCATGACACAGTAATACAAAAAAAAGGTTAATTGCACAACTATATGAAAGATGGAACAAATAGCTCCATAACTAAGTCCTAATTAGTTTCACATGAAATCAATCTACCAAACCACACTCCTATTGCTATGGCTTATATTCCAGATCCTGTCAGCACTTACCAAAAACCTGCCTTTTTAATATTATCTTCCAGGAAAAAACCAAGTTTATTTTTTCCCCTAAGTGTAGCATTCATGCCACTTTTGTTGTCCCTACTGAAACCATCCTGACCAGCAGATGTTAAGTTAATATTCTGCCTGAGTGGAAATGGGATCTTTATAAAATTGGAATTTGCTCTAAGGCACATAGCACTTGTTTCCAGTCATACAAAATATGGAGATCCTGACTGTAAAACATGACATTGTTAGGTGTAGAAAAGGTCTGTAAATTTTTGATGCACAAAATGTTTTCATGACATTTTTTCCCCCACCCGGAAAATGTTTGTATGTTGAATCTGTTATTTTTCATGAAAATATATTGATATTTTGATGATAATTTTATTGTAAAGGCTTTTTGGAGGCAAGGTGGAATAGGTAATCAACATTAGAAAGAGAAGGCACAATCACAAAATAACTAAATAATGTTGGCTGTGGTATCAGATTAGGTCTTGTTTCTTCCATATGACTGGACTAGGAGGAGATGTAGTATTACTGTTTTTAGAGACAAATTAAAGGGCCTAATTTTCATTCTGTTGTAAAGCAAGAACCAAAATGTTGAAACCTCAACTCAAATGACATGGCAAAAGGAGGCTTTCGTTTTCTGGCTAGCTGTAGCTGTTAGCTGGCGATGTTTCTGACTGCTTCTGAATCTTTAGCACGAGAGCAGATCCTCAGCTGACGTAAGCTGGCATAGCTTCGTGACCTATGACAATCAAATCTGACAATCTTAGAGAATGGTGGAGTGGTAGCCTTAATGAAATGCTTTAATAGTTGATTTGGAGGATGGATATAAATGGGCTGAAGAATATCTCTAAACTTAGTCAATACATGATGACATAGATATGGGCTCTTTTGCAAATGCTCAGGCTGCCTTTCTCAGGCCCACTGCTTCCACCTGACCTCTTTAGATTATGGCCTTGCAAAGGGGGCTTAATATCCTCTTTGAGGAGATTTCCCCTTTCTGCCCTAAGGGGCAAGAACTTTTGAGGGTTTGATTTTTTATATTTTTTTTTCTCTTAAATTTGAATCCTTAATTTGAATTCTTAACTCCTGACTGCTGAGTGGCTGTGTCCTTCAAGAAAAAAAACAGTATTTAAATTTGCAAGTGGGATTTTGGTTCAGCTGCTCTTTTCCTGTGGTCTGTCAGTGCTTTTCCAAACAGGATTTTTGTCTGGATAATGGAGGTGAAGGTACTTCCTTGAGGGCCTATGATGTAACTACCCTGAAAGAAGAGTCACGTAGCTCCAGAAGGGCTGAAGACTTAACAGCTCCTCTCTCTCCTTTGACTCACCTCTGTTGTCTGTAACAGTACTTGACCCAGAGCTTTACAAATTAATTTTCTGCTTAGTACATAGTTTTGTTAGTCACCTTAAATGAGTGACTCATGATGGTGATTGTGAGGCTAATATTGACAAACTGACCAAAAACGGAAAGCACGTTTAGAAGAGAGGGATGACCTGCCTTTCTGACTTAGCAGTGACCACTCCAGCAGACTACAGAGCTGCACTATTAAGAGTGTCATACATTCCTCAGCTAGAGAAATGACGAATATGAAGGGGAGGAGCAATTGCAGTCGCTACAGTTTGTAGATGTGAGATGGGATCTTTAGGGCATCTGTGGGGATGATAAGCCATGTCTTTGCAAATCCTCATCAACTATGAAAATATCTCAAAGTGATGAAAAGTAAAGCTACAGCTAAAAAGGGCTGGAACTTTCATTACCTTTGGGTACTTTGTTACTTAGAGTTAAACTTCAGTTATTCAAAATCTGTTTTGAATATTTAAGTACTAGCATATTTGCATACTATTGTTTTCAGGGACCTGAAATCTTTGTGGTAGAAAGCTCCTGTGCAGATTTTGCCGTACCATCTGTAGTAGGAGGTCCATTTGCAGAAGATTAATTCATGGATTGGTGAAGAAAGCTTCTGGTCTTTTATGCTTCTTTTGTTACCATTTTTCACAGAAGCTGCAAATGAATAGCACCTTTTAGGACATTGAATCTATCTCTTGTCCACTGCAGAATTGTTCCTAACAGCACTGAGTTTGAAATCTAAGATTTTTTGCGGCACTTCACTAATATCTGTAAGGCCCAAGTTCAGTAATACAGACCACACAAACTCATCTGCATTCAGATTAATGACAAGAGAGTGTCTGAACGGATTTGCACATCTCTTCTGTACAGCAAAGAAGGGATAAGTAAAGTTCTTTGGTTTTTTTCAGGGTATTTCATAGTATTTATGTCTCATTAATGTATCATTTTGGGTACTAATTTGCAAGGAGCTGACAGAAAACAAACAGAGCTGATAGCCATTTCCTATTGCACAGATAATTATAGCCTGCATTAGTAAGTGCTTGGCCATGCTGCACTTGCAGCTTTGTTGGAGTGAACTGGAGTGAATTTGAAATTAATCAAATGTCTGGATTTTATTAATGGCATGTGAGTAATTGACTGTGGGTCTTCCTCCTCTTTATAGTAAAAGAAAGCTATAGAAGAGTTAACACAGTGGTTGAAACTGAGAGGGAAAAAGTGTGATTTTTCTTTCATTTCTACTTGTTTATTGCAGGAGTCACTTCACTGAAATAGTAGTTACACTTAAGTTACAGTTAAAACAGTTCAAAGATGATTCAGAGGCACCTAGGAAAGTTTGTAAAATTAAATGGTGTTCAGTACAAAAAACTAAAAATGGATAGCAAACAAAGTCATATGTCTGATGAATTTCTTATGACAAACAACAGCCCATTGTAAGATCAGTACACTCACTGGATCGTATGCACCTGACTTAGTTGTGGAATTACACCACTAAAACACTTGGTGACTGACAATGCAATTGCTAAAATCCATTTTGAATGGTGTTGCATAGCAGTTACCATTCAAATCTGTTACTGTCACTTTTACTGACAGTAAAGGGAAACTCAGTTCAGTGGGTTGCACTGAATCAAGGGATTGAATCTGTAGCACAAAATCATTTTCCAATTAGTTTTCAAACTGAGTATTTTATAAAAAAAATTGAGTATTTGCTAAAGACATGACACCAAAGTTCTTTTTCATTCTTTCTAATAGATCTGTCAACTGAGTATTTTGTATATAACTCATGTGAACTTCAAGCTCTTGCGTGGTGTGAATGTAGTTTTTTTTCTATCTATCACTTTTATTTATAAACTGGATTTTTAATGGTGAAGGTCTAGTTGTGGCTTGAGTCAGTATGTTTCTAAGAGTTCTCAGGTGTGGGTGCCTGTTGCCTTCTGGGTGGCTTGAGTCAGTCCTTGGGAGCTGCTTCTTGCTCTGTGCTTAGGCATGATTATTACCCATGGTGTTGCATTGATACACACTGGACAAAGCAGCTGGGGCCGTTTTTCAGCTCTGATGAGAAATTTTTTAGTGCCTTGATTCCTTCCCCAGGTCATTCTATTAGGTCACCTCCCTTTTCATCAGCACACACGACCATGGGTATTTCTGTCTACTGAGTACAGATCTGTCATTGTTGATTAATTGCTTGTTAAGTTCCAAGATACAGACATTCATTCAACAGAGAAATAGAGGTGTGATCTTGCAAAGACATGATAGTATGTACTTCTGACACCAGCAGAAGATTGGGTCTCTGAGACTTAAGCAGTGATACATTATTTCCTGATTGTTTAACTTAAGTTAAAGTGTGTTTGAAGTAAGTTTTTCAGAAAGAATAATATGTCTGAAAGTTGTACCACTTACAGAAAAAAAAAACATTTCCCCAGGAAAACATGGTGGCTAGATTTTTCAGTTGTTGCTGAATCTGTTTGTTGTTCTTTTTTTAACTGCAGAAAGTGAGTGAAAAAGTAGGAGGTGCAGAAGGAACCAAGCTAGATGATGACTTCAAAGAAATGGAAAGGGTAAGTCTAAATAGAGATGCGTATATTCATTATTACCATTCATTTTTCCTTTCTAGGACAGGAATTTCAAAGCTTTTGTCCCTGAATTT
>NW_008825114.1:5364972-5365703 GCF_000699105.1 Pygoscelis adeliae
GTTTCTTATTTCTTTTTGTTTTCTAACCAAGGCATACATAATATATGGCACTCTTTATACGCCAGTATTTCATTCAGAGATTGAGGCTGATGTCAGCTACAAATTAGTTTCAGTTAAGCCATTGTAGAGGATCTCTGAAAAGAATCATAGAATCGTAGAATACCAGGTTGGAAGGACCTTAAGGATCATCTGGTCCAACTTTTCTTGGCAAAAGCACGGTCTAGAGAAGATGGCCCAGCACCCTGTCCAGCTGAATCTTAAAAGTGTCCAATGTTGGGGAATCCACCACTTCCCTGGGGAGATTATTCCAATGGCTGATTGTTCTCATTGTGAAAAATTTTCCTCTTGTGCCCAGTAGGAATCTCCCCAGGAGTAACTTGTACCCATTACCCCTCATCTTTTCCACACGACTCCTTGCACAAAGGGAGTCTTCATCTTCTTTTTAGCCACCCTTTAAATACTGGAACATGGTGATAAGGTCTCCCCTAAGCTTTCTTCTCTCAAGGCTGAACAAACCCAGTTCTCTCAGCCTTTCCTCATATGGCAGGCTTCCCAGTCCTTCATTTTTGTGGCCCTTCTCTGGACCCTCTCCAGCTTGTCCACATCTTTTTTGCATAGCGGGGACCAAAACTGAACACGGTATTCCAGGTGTGGCCTGGCAAGCATTGAGTAGAGTGGAATAATGACTCCATTATCTCTGCTGGTGATGCCCTTGTTGATGCAACCCAGCA
>NW_008825114.1:5366225-5380932 GCF_000699105.1 Pygoscelis adeliae
GACTTGTGATAGCCCCCAGGAGGATTCGTTCCGTAACTTTCCCAGGGACCAAAGTAAGACTGATGGGCCTATAATTTCCTGGATCCTCCTTTAAGCCCTTCTTGTAGATGGGGGTGACGTTAGCCTTCTTCCAGCCTCCTGGGATGTCCCCCACTCTCCACGACTTCTCAAAGATTATGGAGAGCGGCCTTGCAACAACCTCAGCCAGCCCTCTTAACACCCTCGGGTGCATATTGTCAGGGTCCATCGACTTGTAGGGGTCAAGCTCCTCTAATAGTTCACATACCAACTCTTCCTTCACTGACGGTGGGTCTGTGTTTGCATCAACCTGGAATTTTGCTCCCAAGGCCTGGGGTCCAACAGTGCTGGTAATGACAGAGGTGAAGGAAGTGTTGAGAACCTCTGCCTTTTCAGCGTTGTTGATGACTAATTCACCCCTCCTGTTTAACAGTGGGCCAATATTTTCCTTCTGCTTCTGTTTGTTGTTTACATACCTGAAGAACCCTTTCTTCAGGGTAGGTCAAAAACCACATGTAGTTTTTGACATCTCTGGCCAATTTCAATTTGAGCTGAGCTTTTGCTTTTCTAGCTGCACCTGTGCACGCCCTGGCAATGCCCTTGTAGTTCTCAATGAGTGTTCATCTGCTTTTCCATCTCTGGTGCGGTTCTCTTTTGGTTTTGAGCAGACTCAGAAGCTCGCAGTTAAGCCAAGGGTGTCTCTTGCTCTGCTTACTTAAAGGTGATGAAGTGTTTTTGTGCTTCCAGGAGAGCATTCTTGAAAAACTCCCAGCACTCACTAGCTCCTTTATCCTCCATGGAAGCTTCCCGTGGAATCCCTCCCAACTGAGCTCTGAGTGAGCTGAAGTTTGCTCTTCTAAAATCTAAAACCTTTGTCTTAGTACTAACCTTCAGCATGCTCAGCAGGATACCAAACTCCACAATATTGTGATCACTGCAGCCAAGGCTATCGCTAACCGAGATACTACAACACTGAAAGTCCATCTACAAGATGGTCATTTCAGTGGCAAAGGGTGCCTGTAATTCTCAGCTCCTTGAGCATCAGTCAAGAGGAGCAAGAGCTGTGTGCTGAAGGGGGGTGACAGTGCACTGGAATATTCATTCGTAAGTTCAGAGATCCTGTTAGGCAGCCTCCACTGGCAAAGTGCCTTGGGTAGATGGAGCTAACCCCCCAACAGACTACTTGGTGATGCTGGCAGTGGTAGCACTGACTGTTTCTATGGAGGGAAAAAAAAAGCTACAGCTGTGTGTGGTGGTGATAATATTTCAATTGGAAGGATCAGTAGGGGCAGTTTTTTTCTGGCTTCGACTTTGAAAGGTACTATCAAATCTTGTAACACAAGCTAGTGCTAGGTGATTTGTAGGGCACGTATCTGATATATAACTCTGATCAAGAGAAACAGAAGCTATTTATCTGTACATTTGTATAGTGAGATGGGGAAAAACCTTGGATGGAAAATAAAGGAGAAGGGCATATCCTTTGTACTTCTTACAGCGAAAGTACTGCAGAATTGGTTTCTGTCCTTCTGCCCAGCTTCCCTTTGAATGTGCTGCAAGTATATGCACTGCTGTCAAAACTGGAAGATGTTAACAAAGATTAAGAAAGCTGATGCAAGGTTTAGAGTGGAAAATAGGACATTGCGACACCCAGGGGTGAGTCCCACGTAGTGCTTGTGGGCGGCATGGGTTGGCAGCTGAGGAGATAAGAGCGCTAAGAGTTGAGAAGAGAATGGAGTAAACTCATCAGTTGCCTCCACGCTCCCTGCCTGGCCCCGTGTCCCTTGCCAGCTTTTCTGCAGGCAGTGGACTTCTGCCTTCTGCCTATCCCTGGCCTTCTGTTTCCTTGCCCCCACTCTCCTCTGCAGCCTTCTAGCCATTTCTGGGCTTCCTACCAGGCAGTTCAGCTACTTACTCACCCAGAACTGGCAGACCTCTTCAGCTTGTTTGTGTAAAGCATAGAGCAAGACCTGGCAGATGGCAGTGGCAACAGGAAACAGGAAAGAGGTCAGTCACAGCGTGCTGCAACCAACCTATCTCAGGTGTTCTTTTTTAAAATAGGAACTTGCCGTTATGGTAAAGGAGTTCAGTCTGTGGGACACAAGCTACCCTGCAGAGAAATGCAGCATGTCTTCATAAATGCAGTGTACAGGACAGGTTACGGGGATCCCTGAATCTGCCACAGCAGCATTTTTTTCTTTGAGGCCTGATTCTGAGAGGGAGAGTAGTTGCATACTTTGCTATATGCAGCTTAGGAACCTGCTGCGGAGTACTTCTTAAGAAAGCAAGAATTCCTATTACAGTCGAAGAAAGTAATGCTATTCAGTTCTAAGTATTTCAAATTCCTAAATATAGAGTAATGGAGTCAGCCAGGGGAAATAAATGGTCAGTGTGTCCATGCTGATAGGTTTCTTGAAATTGCAAACGGAATGATACCTAGTTCTCCTTACCCCAATTTTACAAGACCTCGCTCTGTAAGAGGTAGACAGCTCATTTTATCGTTGGTGGTTGGTTTTGATTGACATCTGCTATCCCCTCATTTTGCCAGTTATTAGGGGATCAAAGATGGCTAATTCTTCAAATAGTTTTTAGTGACCGTTCTATCAAAAAGTTTTCCCTATTGTGGATGCTTCCCAGGGTGATGTAAAGTATCAGCACAGTACAATGAGTCATATCAAATTCCTAACACACCTGAGGTACTCTGTACTAATGGCCTCCCTTGAGAATGGATCTGCTATAAACTGAGGTGGTGGACTCATGCTTTGGTAGTTTTCCAGGTATTATCAGCATTCTGGTACCAGGGCTGTTCTCAGAGACACGAAAATAAAATTGTAAGATGAGTTAAAAGAATTTATAAGAACAAAAAGAAGAGAGAAAAACATCTTTCTTTTGTCTAACATCTTTTTTTCATGTTTTTTTTTGTTTAACTCTCTGTCCTTTAGAAAGTGGATGTTACCAGCAGGGCAGTTATGGAAATAATGGCAAAGACGATAGAGTATCTTCAGCCCAATCCAGGTAATGTAATTTCACAGTCTCACAGTACTTGTAGCACTTTGTGAAAATACTCTTTCTCACCAATGTGTAGTCTGACAGGTCTTATCCTCACTGGTGCAGTTAGGATTAACACAAAATTGGTGAAGTTACCATGCAGTAAAAGACAGAGATGAATACAGGCTTCTATGTTAAGCTGTCAGGGGGAATGATGACTGTCTTTGGGAGGCTTGTTTTCCTTTTGTGTGTTCTTGCTTTAGGTAAGGGGGCAGCATATGCCTAGAAACCAGGTGTATTTACTTGCAGGCATCTGAATGTCAGCACTGTGAGCTTGAGGGGCTCCCTGGGAGCTGGAGATGGCTGTGGACTCCCCAGGAGCATCAGGGCAGGGCCTGGCAGCCAGCGCCCATCCCACTGCTCCAGCCAGGAGCAGGGTGGCCAGGGGGCACTGGGGCAGCAGCAGCCCTGGGCATCAGGCACCTCCCTGGGTATGGGGACAGGCTGAGACCAGGCAATCAGCCCGCGGGTGGGGATCAGGATCAGGCACGGTGAGAGTGTCTACATGAGACACCTCTTTCTTCTACAGTCCCAGTCATTCACCCTGTGTGAGGGAAAAGGACCAGCCAGTCCTTGTAGACCATGGAAAGAAAGACAAAGTTCTGAAGCAACTTCCTCCAGGGCACAGGACGAGACGTAACAACACCTTTCACCTGGTCTTCTAGTGATTTCCCATCCTCATTAGAGTTACTACAAAAGGGAGGGTACAAACAAAAGAGCTGTTGATGTTGAACTGGAGAAGAGGGCAGATAAATGGATGTCATCAGAGATGACTAAATTGAACCTTCAAAATAGAAAGAAATTATTGGTTTCCATGGGGAGATGAAAGAAAGGTTTTGTGATTGGGCTGATAGAGGGCTGCATGCTCCTTTCTTGCTAAAGGATCCTCACAAGGAGGGGTGATCTGGAGCTGTTATAATCAAGTAAACCATTAAATTCAGGAGCTTGAAGATTTCCATAGTGATCTAGGAACATAAGGGTTTTGATACTAGCATAAGTCAATGCCAGCTTCACTGATGCGGTCGAACGGAGTTACGCTTGTGCGAAGTTAGCATGAAGGTAAAATGAAGCCCTCTACATACCATAAGTATCTTAGAGTTTCATGGAAGTACAGACCAAATTCACTCATTCACTGTGAGGAATTTGTTTCCTAATAGCTGGAAACAAATTTGAACTGATGTGAAATATTTTAACTCCAGTGTGGTAGGATGAAGGACTGTTGCTGATAGAGCTTAACTGGTGATATTTTTATGTTAGACCACAGAGGAAAGGAGGATAATTTGATGATGCTGCCAGTGGCTTGAAAAAAGGAGGAATAATATTTAAAAGTTCAAGAACTGCTAGAGAGAAAATAATGATGACTAGAACAGTTTCTATGTCAACAGATGAAATATTGTTTATGACTTGAGTCCACAGCTTCATTGCTCATCGTCAACAAGCACTCTGCAGGAAAAGCAATAGGATTGACAAACATTATGGGACTAGTGGTAAAATTGTTAACTACTGTCAAGCTGCTGTTGTGCAACATCATATAGACTGAGTAACAAGCTTTGGCTGTTTAGTGCTTCTCTGTCTGCCTTCCTGACACATCTGAGTGATTATGATTGCTGTGAATCATGAAGGAGGCTCACAGCAATGGCAGAAAGCAAAACTTCTGGAAGTAGCTAAGGGTGTGATTTCAAGCACCTCAGGCTGATAGAAGTTTGCAGTGCTGCAGGAAAGAACAGTTTCCATACTCTAGCTACATATCCCTTCATCTGCTTGTGGCATGTGCAAGTAGGATCAGAAAATTAAAATTGTAATAGGCAGGAGGAAGATTTACTTTCTTGCATATCAAATGAGATCATGTTATTCTTTCCACAGCTGGGCAATGGCAGCAGATGGAGTAAGAGGAAAGGACTGACTCTTTTCAGCTCTCACCTGATCTTAGATTGTTTTATGCCAGTTGCAGAAGGGCTCCCTATAGTGAGAAGAATTGCATGGAAAATTACTTCTTTTTTCAATAAAATAAAAAATTTCCTCTTTAAAATTCTCCCTACAACTGTATTACTATTTACCTGGGGCACCAAAAATGCTGATTTCCAGTATTTCCTGTTTGCTTTCTCATTTTCATAAAAAATAGAAAAATTACATTGGGAAGAGGGGGGAAATTTAATAAAAAAAATTTCTTTAATAGCAATATTTAATAGAAGGTTTTCTTTAAAAGTTTACCTGGGTTTGGTAGGGGGAGGAGGGTTTGGGATGTAGCACACATACCTTGATGAGTAGGATGTACCCTGAAAACATCAATATGCTTGGATAACAGTACTGCAGTGCTAGGGATCAACTGGCTTCATGGTGTTTTGAAGGATTAATAAATGAAGCATGCAGCATTGTCTAACTTCACTAAACAGTTAATTAACCAATGCTGGAAGGAAAAAGGAAAAGGAAAAGGAAAAGGAAAAGGAAAAGGAAAAGGGGAAGGGAAGGGAAGGGAAGGGAAGGGAAGGGAAAAGGATATTAAAGACAAAGGTGAATTTATTGAAAGGGATGTTGGGCTGAGGTTAGTGTGAACGAAAAAGCTTTGTAGAGTTCTCAGTTACGAAAAAAGCTGAAGGAGAGCTGAAAATAACTAAAATTGAACGTGATGAAGGCTCAAAGACTTTGCATGCAGATGTACATGTCCATAATTTCAAGAAAAAGAAGTGCAGGATGAACAAGATTGAAAGTACAAAGAATGAGCAATTGAACCCACTACTGAAGTTTCTTTCGAAGGCTTTTGGCAGTATTTTTATGATTTGCCATGGCTCTGTTAACACTTAATATTAAGGTGAACCATTAGTGACATCATGAAAGTCAATGTAAAGGAGGGGGAGTGCAACTGGGGAAAAAATCAAGCATTCAGGTCACTTCCATGTGGTGTTTTGTACCTCTCTGCCTGTCCTCACTCAGGCTGAAGCATAACTTAGAGAAGAAAGCATGTGGCACTAGCACAATACAGCAATAGAAATGAAGGGGCTCAGGATGGAATTTTGAGATTAACTGAGCACAAACTTACCTCTGCTGCCACGGAAGTGGCAAATCAACTGTTAAAGAAGAAAAGTGGAATGAGACCACTGGTAGATGTATTCTAAGATTTCCTACTAAATCAGGATTCTAATGTAATCATTATTAAATGATTAGATAAATAATTGAAGCATGAATTTTTCATGCTTACCTTTCTTCTCTTTATGATTTATTTCTTGCCCTTCCCTTATTGTCCTTTCATCTCCTTCATTCTTTCCTGGACCTTTTGCTTTCTACTCTTAACTTGCCTGTCCTGAATATAGCCACTCATTTTTTTAATATTCCCTCTTACTTTTTTTCCTTTTATTTCTGAAAATACTGCCATTTGTTCCTGTTTTAATTCAGCTTGCTGCCTCCATTCCCCTGACTGATTTTGTTTGTCCCTTAGTTTCTGTTATGCTTCTATATTTTCCCATTGCCACCATCATTTCGATGCCATTTTTAAAGGACAGACACTTCATTAAAATGCAGTTTCTTACACTGAGCAGTCAACCAGTCTGCTGACTGTAGTTTTGTGGTGGGTAGAAACAGAAGGCATCAAGAAATTCAGATGCTGAAAAGCATGATCTGGTGGCACTCAAGAGTAGTGAGAAAGCTTACAAAAACATAATTACTATATGTTAAAAGATGTTATCCTTTCCTAGCTGCTTCTCAGGCAAAATAAGTACTATGACACTTGCCTGATTTTCCTGTGTCTGTTTCTGTGTCTATGTCTGTACATACATTTCTATGCCACAAAGTGAAACACACTCGGCAACAAAAACCATCTCTTGATACGTACTTTCAACAATAAATTAAGAGCAAAACACTTGTTGACTTCAGTCTGCTAATGTTTTGTTTTGTTGCAGAAATGTTTGCAAGGTTGAGTTTTGACCAATGAAATCAGCACACAACAGTGTGAGCTACTAATGTTTTGTAAACAGAAATACTAACTCATAGGAGCAACTAACAAAGTCAAGCCTTTGCAAGGAGGAAGGTAGAGGCATTCATAGCTGCCCTCTTGTAGCACACACAATAATATAGGTAGAAACACCCACAGAGTCAGCTTTGCTGGCAATAGGGTTTAGCTGGCAAAATTTGAAGTCAAGTGCCATTAATTAATTCATTCTCTGTAGGCCATTCACATTCTGTAGTTGCAAAAATTCACTAAAGCACATCATCAAACAAATTAGTTCTTTTATGTTTGCTGTCTTTATTTTCATCAATTATGATAATTGTGTGTTTTCTTCTGGTCTGCAGTTGTGTATCTGAAATAAAATACAAGCTAAAGTACAATTGAAAACCTTATTGAAGTAGGAGTTTCCCCAAATCCGCATAAAAAGCAAAAAGTGTTTCAAAGGTCATTGGACATCATGTTTGGGGACATAGGTTTTATTTAATATTCTACAACAGAAAAACTTTCAAACATTTAAAAAGTGTGGGGCACCACAGTTTAATCTTGAGTGTACCTAGTCTGGACTTCTCCTTGAGAGAAAGGCTGGCTCAATCTGCTATCCATCTGGTACCTGACGATTTTAAGATTAAGAATTTGGGGATAGTTTAAAGATTTTTCTACCTGAGTTGTAGCACGTGTCAAACATGCTATCTTGGGAGTGTTCCTGGACTTTCTTCTGTCCAAGTCATTTCAAGGGAAACTTTGACTTAAAGTTCAGGACAGAGCCTTCTCTCTAGCCTACCAGCAGAAGAAAAAAATCAGTGACCAACAACATTTAATTCCTTTGCTCTAAAATTAATTGATGAAAAATAGGGCTTAGTCCTAAACTTAGATAATGTCCTTCAAATATGTTGTAGGTAGCTCAGATAAATTTAAAGAGTGCATTCCTGTCTGTGTAGTCAAACTATTGCGCATTTGTAACCTCTGTCACTTGCCTGCTTCAGCTTCCAGAGCTAAACTCAGCATGATCAACACTATGTCAAAAATTCGAGGCCAGGAAAAGGGACCAGGTTACCCTCAGGCTGAAGCCTTGCTGGCAGATGCGATGCTGAAATTTGGGCGAGAACTTGGAGAAGAATGCAACTTTGGTAACTTGATTACTTCCCTTTCTGTTATTATGCAATAAAAATGGTAGTAAAATTTAATATAACTTTGATTATTGAAGTGTTGCGGTCTTATAAAGGAAGAACTTCTGCAAGAAGTATTGGCGTTCTGCTTCATCAGACTCCTCCTTTAAGGTTGGTCTAGGCCCGTTGAGTATCTGTTGCGAATTTGGACTAGAGATTTTTTTCTTGTGGATTAAATTCGTATTGTTTCCATTTGGACCCATACCCATATAGGTTTTAGGCTCACTGTCATAGATCATGTTACTGGGGATGTGTTGGGATGAAAGATGTACCTGTTCAGAGATTGTATTATTGTCTATGCATGTGTACAATGAAACCCTTTTGTCCTCAGAATCCTTATAGTAAATGTTACTGTCTTCATTACAGGCAAGGAATAAAGGCTAATAGATTTTTAATAGACTCAGACCTTTTTTTCTGACCAAATTCCACATTTTAAGGCACTAGTGAATACTCCTGTCTTACCTGTCAGCTGTTCCTCCCTCCAAGCCCCAAATGAGTTTACAGCTGCCTGAGTTAGAAATGTTATACTGAGACTTAACATTGTGTGCTTCAACAGTAGAGGTCTAACTAAGAGACAACATTCACGACAGGATCCTTTCTCTTTCTGTCCTATTTATGTGGGCTTCTCTGTGGCCATTTTTATATGGCAAAACACGGGACCCTCAAATAGGACTGTGAAAATTCTATTTCCTATTGGAATCTTCATAAAACGTTGTTCCTGCCATAAAGACATCTGCAATAGAAAGGTACTTTCTTGTTTGTTTTATATAATTTACTAGTTAGCTTGGCAGATGTAGGTTGATTTGTGCTAAAGACGACTGAATTGTTTTTTTAATTGGTTGCCTCTCATTTACTAAATTTCAAACATGTTTTAAAGGGAGAATGAAGAACTAACAGAATTTAGTTTGTGCAAATTGCTGTATATTCCCTGATGATTGCAGTAGCATGCAGCAGAGTAGATATGGCAATTATTTTCACATTCTTAACTAATAGCAGCTATTATGGCTGTTCGTCACTCTTCATCTAGGTCTGGCAGGCTCTCTAGTTTTGCAGTGCATTGCTGGCATCCCCTGCTTGGGAGACAAAGCTCCTTCTGATTTCTCACATTTTTAGGTTTTCAGACCCTTCATATTCTTTGAAAGTGGATTTTTTTCCACCAACCTACATCTCAAACCAGGAGGGTATTTTTGAGTTTCTTGCTTTTGTTTTTATGCAGAGGAGGTAAACAAGAGTGGTAATTTTTGTGGCCCTCAAGTTAATCTTGGAGGAAATCTCAGAAGGCAGGTAATTCTTATTGAAGTTTTTGAACTTGAGTAGGTGTATGAAGTCAAGAGTTTCATCAAAAAAATCTTTCATAAAGAAAAAATTCTGTGAAATTGTTAAGAATTTTTACATTTGATACTGTCACCAGTCTCACTGATACAAACATGGAGACCTAGACTTGCATTAGACTTATTTTTATATGCGGTCTTGTGTCTGGTGATGGCAACACTGGAGCAAATACAGATAATTCTTTTCTAGCATGTTTGTTTCACCAGAGTGAGGAATGAACGGATAACAAGGTGACTATCTTGATGCAGTGTAGATCCTCAAGTTCAGCTGTGTTACAAGGCATAAACTCTGGGGGCTGCAAAAGTGTAAAATCCATGTTGCCCTTTCACACAGTGCATCATACGCTGTTTCTTTCCTAAACTTGAGACTTAAAATTAAATGTTAACTGAAATTTCCATGACTTGGTTTCATTCTACAGTAATTTGGAACTAAGCTTTTTTTGAGATAAATTGGGCATCTTTTCTTTCAGGACCAGCACTTGCAGATGTGGGAGAAGCTATGAAGGAGCTCTCTGAGGTCAAGGACTCTTTAGACATGGAAGTGAAACAAAACTTCATTGACCCACTTCAGAATCTCCATGACAAGGATCTGAGGGAAATACAGGTATTGCCCTCAATGTGGCATTTTAAGAATGCCAAATGTGTAGACTGTGTATATGTTCAAAATTTATGTTAGTTATGTAGTTCAAAATGGGCTTTCAGATTTGCAGATGATCTGATTTTAGTCTCTTTTGACTTGAGTTTTACTTTTCAGTTCTGTGTCTCTTGTTGATGGTTTAGAAAGGGAAAGATCAAAATTCTAACATTTTTTGACAGTAGCATTGTCAAGCTTATGCCGGCATGAACACAGTACTCTAATCCTACCATTTGAAAGCTCATTTCACTAAATAGAGAACAGATGTTTACATTCAATTTTCTGGTGTATGACATGTGAGGGCATTTTGAGAGTTGCCTCTAGACTGGCACTACTCTTTTGTCTGTATGAAGACTGTGTCCGAAACATTTCCAGGAATTTTGAACACAAACACTGTTTTCTTGCATGAATTACATAATTAGTAATCCAAGAACCAGCCAGCATTTACAGAGAAAAATCAGTTTGCATGCATACTTCTGTAGACACAACCTAATTTTATAATTGTGGAAGTAAAAGTGACTCCCAATTCAGCAAATGCTTATCTGTGTAACTGTTTTGAGCTCAGTAAGGCTTTCATATTGTTAAATATATGTGGAAGAAAGATATCTTAGGCAGTTTGATATAATTTACAAAGTTGACAAAGTTATAAATATTATAATAGATGACAAATTGATTCTTCTGAGGGAAAGTAAACACCTAAAGTATTCATGCTTGTGCTGGTAACATTAACTTTTGGCCAGCTTGATGTGGCAGCTGCTTAACAGATTAATATGAATGTCACGTCAGTTAACAAACTAGAAAATCTTTAATAAAAGATAACATTAAGGTCCTTTGGTGGTCTGATGGAAATGATAAAATATTTTCTTTGTTGCTTTGTTTATGAGAAATGTTACACAGGCAAAAATGTACTAACTTGTGCTTCTAATAGAGTTTTCTCTTAAACATCTAGGGGAAAACCATAGTGTTCAGGTAATTCTGCATCAGAGTTAAAAAGCTAGAAACTCACGTATCTTTTATACAGGTGGCAACTGCAGCTATCCATTCTGTGTGGCCTTTTTTTAATGTTGAAGGTCTGTCACTTAGACAGCAGTGCACCATGGCTTCTCATGTAATATGTAAAACCACCTACTTCATTGTTCTGTATATGTCCCCTCTGGGGAAGGGTTGATACACAGCAAACAGCACATGCTTGCAAATGTACATGGACTACCTGATTACAATGCAGTATAAGGAGAGTTGGGGAACATCCTTTGTTTTGTGCTTGTGTTTGCATTTTTGTTTTTTAGCATCACCTAAAGAAAATGGAGGGTCGACGCCTAGATTTTGATTACAAGAAGAAAAGACAGGGCAAGCTCCCCGATGAAGAACTTCGCCAAGCTCTGGAAAAATTCGACGAATCAAAAGAAATTGCTGAGTCAAGCATGTTCAACCTTCTGGAGATGGATGTGAGATATCCCTTGTTAATCTTTGAGCTGAATCTTAAAAAGAGAAAGATCAGTTCAGCAGTGAAGGCAGTTTGAAGCAGTCTAAAACTTGAAAGCCTTATTAAATCCATGACGCCACAGATTCCTGTCACTGTACAATAGGGAAGCACTTGCCTCCTTGGTGGACTCAGTGAGAGGCTCAGAAGCTATAGTAATGTACAGCATGCACGTGTAGGACTAATTTTATAGGTATTTTATAGGTAACTGAGCTAAAGAACATAAATCCTCTGTATCATCGTTGTGCTTCCTAACTGCATAGTGTTACAAAACCAAAATATCTTCCTTCTTAGAATTATGTAAATGTAAATCATGACTTCTACTTAGCTGTGCTTTTAGGGTTTGAGCCAAGGCTTTTGCTCAAGTGTGTGGGCTGCTGAGAGGATTGGTAAAGATCAGAAATAATGAACTCACAACCCCATGGTCTCTGCTATAATCAGATGCAATAGTGAATAGGAATGCCAAAGTTAATGTGACTGCTCAAATCTGACTCTGCAGCATATTTTTTGCTTACAGACTGGTTTAGGATTGAGGATCTATTAGGTTTTTTTAATCTTCTATTTATAATTAATGTTGAAACTGTAAAATCAAGCAAGAATAAAAGTTTATCTCTTTTGGAGGAAAAAAACATTTCAGCTGAAGTCTGTCTTTCAGAATATGTGATCAAAGGAAACTCAGTTTAAATATTTCTGTTGAAGTAAATGATTGGATTTATTTAAAGTTTAAATACACACCTGATCTAATTCTTCATTTTGTTACCAGATTGCTGTAGAGGGGCCATAACAAATCTGAAAATACTTGCGTGTTAGAAATTAAATATAGCTGTGCAGAAATGAAAGAAGTATAACAAGTTTGTAGTTTTAACCCTTGTAGTAACATGCAACCCCTTGTGGCCAGATAGTGCTGGCCTGCATTACACCATTGCAGCATTGTATATTACGGCAACTGCTAGCAATTGCACTGGCCACACAAGACTTTTGGATTTTTTTTTGCCTCATGAAGTAGAATGCTATCTGTCTTCACTACAAATATTCTGCATCCAAGAATACGTAGTATCTTCCTGTTTTGGTCTGCTTCACAGGCCAGAATACAACAGAAGCATGACCGTAGTCCCTATGGTTTTGTGCCCCTCAAAGGCAGGGAGGAAGAAGGTGTATTATGCTCTCATTACAGTCTCATTTTTACTTTCATAGCGTTTGCTGAATGAGGTAGGTCTGTAGGCTGCTGTTCATGCAAATCAGCCATGAAGATGATCAGCGGAGAAGAGTTGCAGTTACCATTCCAGATCAGGTCATAACCAGACATGCTAATGAATAAAGACTGATACATAACTGTTTATGAACTACAAGGATGAATCAAGTTTTTAGAGAGATAAGTAAATCTGCCTTTGCAGTGTCAGTGTGACAGTGGTCTTTACTTGCTATTGCTGAGCTGTTAGTACTCGCCTAAGACCTGATGTTTTAATGTCAATCCTCAGATTGAACAAGTGAGCCAGCTTTCTGCTCTCGTACAAGCCCAGCTGGAATACCACAAGCAGGCCACACAGATCCTACAGCGAGTTACTTCTAAGCTGGAAGATAGGTAATGCACTTTTTGTAAGTTTGTTGAATTGTTCTTTTGTTTTACAGAGGCAGAAAACCTATGAGTCGAATGCAATGCTGTTATCTTTGCAACGTCATTGTATGTTTATGAAAACAAGGGCCATTTCATTAGGCAGTTGCAAGCTGAAGTTTGTATGTTTTGGAGGTGCATATACTTCTGAGTACGACTGAATGAGGACTGAGTTCAAGAAAGCATCTTGGCTCCGTAAAGCTGTTAAATGTAATTTAACTGAAAGCAAGTGTTTGTAAATATTGGACGTCAGTGAGACTTAAAACTTTAGATTCCTTACCATTCCTGCATGTATTCACAAAGTAATCTTTCTGAGAGAAGATGTTAATGATTGCTATTGGAAAAGACTATCTTGTTACATTCTCATCTACCTGAAGATCTTCCTGAGCCAGGTAGTGAGATCCCCATCATTTGCCACCTTATTAAATGCTCCTTTTTTCCAGCTTTATTATCAGATCAAACTTGGTACAAGGCTTAACTGAGTTTACCTCTTCCATCCCCTTTTCTGTAACTGTGAATGCTATCTCAGAATTGATACAATATATTTTTAATAGAATTTTAGAATTTTTAGTTTAGAATTTTTGTTTCTGCCAATACAAAACAGATTTTACCCCTTGAAATGAGGAAAATAATGGTTGTAAAAGTTTAACAGCTTCCCACACGCCTGTCCTTCTTCAAGGAAACTTAACATACAGGACAGATTTCTTTAGTCCACATGGTTCTGGAAGACTCTTCCTAAAAGCTGGACGTAATTCCCAAGAGCAGATAATGTTCACATACTATGTGAAGGCAGCTTTTTAACCATGATTCTTTTCTGTTTTCTGATGTCATTAGTGTAGATCTAGTTTCTGGTACTACTGGCTCTGTCAGTGTTTATTTTCTCAGAGCACATAGTCTGTAAGCCGCGTCCAGTTCTAAGTCTTAAAATTTCTTTGCGATTAGGAGCAGCACTTGTTTTGGTGGGTAGGCTGCCCAGCAGGGGCTGTTTCTAGATACAGTTTGCAGTACTGTCTAAACAACTAACAGAATGATTTTCAGCACTTCCAAATGAATACTGCAATTTACTTACTTTTCAGAAGCATTAAAAAATCCTCAGGAACAGGTGGGTTGTTCTGTAGCCCATAAGTTACACCATAAAGTGAACATACCTCTCTCTGCAACAGATTTCTCTTTCTGTATCAATTCAGATAATCCTTTGCCCTTTTGAAACGTCTGCTAAATGGTCAGTATCTTTGCTTTAAATTTCAGCGCTGAATGATTTTAGCTTTTCAAGAACTTTGCATCAGAGTGCTATTATAGATCAGCTGAAGTAAATCTTTTGCATAAACTTACTGTGCTTTCCTAATTGTAAAGAGTCTGCTGGCTAAATCATCCTTTGTCCACACCACTAGACACAAATTAGAGCACTGTGATGTGTTCATGCCAGAGATTAAGCAGGGATGTAGATCTGTTACTATTTGAACTACCTGTCTTTTCCTGCT
>NW_008825114.1:5380946-5381557 GCF_000699105.1 Pygoscelis adeliae
GCAGGTGGAAAATAATGTATGGCCCTGGGTTTTGGGGGTTGTTTTTTTGACCATATGGACCAGAAAATAAATAATGCTTTACTTTCAAGCCGAGCAAATTTGTTACTGTTCACTCTCAGTGATGTCTACAGCACATACTGCCCGTTTTCTAGACACTTTTAAAAAGATGTGAATGGAACTTGTTCGTGCTGTTGTTTGGCATGGACAATGTCTTCTAACTGCTAAGACGGTGCTGTTTAAAATACTGCCCAAAGAATTAAAAAAAAAAGCGTTAGACTGCAAAAACTGTGAAAAATTTAAAACTGCACTTGAGTCTTCTTTCTGGGCCCTTTAGATTAGGCTTCAAAACTTTCTTCAGGAACTGCAAGTGCAAGAATTTTCATTTTTCTTCTACACATTAATGGAAGGCATAAACTTCCTTAAAATACCATGATTCCAGAAACTGGGACTTTAGAAACTTGGCAAACATTGGGAGACTTGCAATAAAAGTAATAAAATCTGGAAGGTCAGCAAAGGCTTTCTTTTCCTTTTAAACTCTCTTTTTCATCAAGCAAAAGGACGCTGCAGTTTTCAAGACAGAGTATCGTGACAGAGCAGCTGGGAAGCAGGAA
>NW_008825114.1:5381588-5388645 GCF_000699105.1 Pygoscelis adeliae
TTCTTTTCTTAAGAAACATGGCTCATGCTGAGCTTTTGGGTAATTTTTAACAAGTCACTAGAACTTTTGCCTTCTAGCTCATAATCTGTAAAAAATGGTGTTTGTTTCATGGAAGTATTAAGTGTAATAGAACTTGTTTAAGTATTTCTTTCTTCAAAACTTTACTGTTTTGAAAAAGTAACTTCTTTTAACGAATGAAACACAGCAAAGCCTTTTTATTTAAGTTTATTTTGACAACTTCATTAATTTATGTTTTTAATATGCTTATGTTTTTGTTTATGAAGAAGAAAAGCAGTCTCTGGGGACTGACTAATATTGATAATATTTTGGATGGTCAGGAAACCCTTGTTATCAGGACCAAAACTGGTTAAGTTAGAAGCAGATGTTTTCAATAGATAAATCAAAATGTGCTACCAACATCAAGTCTGGGGCAGATCTAGAGAAGGTTAGAGAAATTAACTTGTCCTTTAAATATGGAGGCCTTGACTCAAGTATTCATCCATATGCAGTATTAGAAATAGATGTGGCAGTTGTTCTGCATAAGCTACTCTGATTCTGTCATCATCCCTTCCCTGGATTTTACCCCAGAATCTGAAAATGTACCCTTTCCTAGAAATTCTAGATTTCTCAATTAGAAGAATAAGTTGAAATGAATGATGCATAATATTTTTATCTTGAGAGTCAGGAAAACTGGAGTTGTGTGCCTTTGTCAAACAAGTATTCCAAATCACAAATTAACTAAATCTGCAACTGAAGTCAGTACATTCCCACACAGTCTCCTCACAAAATGACAAGAGTTGGCATTGACCAACTGAATAGTTAAGGCTTGCCAGGGATAGAAGCAAAAATCATGCTAAAAATGGGGGCAGGGATGTTTGTACAGCCCTTCTGTAAGCATTGCTAATCACATAACAAGTTTTTCTCCCTTAGAAGCTCTTTGTTATTGTTAGACAAAAGGAAGCCAGACAAAATGCTAGGTTCCTAGAGGAAAAGAAAAATTAACAACCTCATGGCATAGTCACATCAGGTGGTTTTGGTAATTTAAAATAACGTTGTAAACAAAAAATTACTCCAAATGCCAGAACTTGTTTAGTCTGGATGAGTGCTGGATGGGAGCTTCACCCATGGAAATACAGGTGTTTGGTGCATCTCATCTGTTAACAAGAAACTAACTCTTGACATTTAACTTCATGTTTTGGCAGAATAAAAGAGGCATCATCTCAGCCCAGGAGAGAATACCAGCCCAAACCCCGTATGAGCCTGGATTTCACAACTGGTGACAATACTCAGCACAATGGAGGAATATCCCATGCCACCACACCCAAACCGTCAGGTAATAGCAGTAGCAATGAGAGAATAAAAGCCAATTCTGTCTGAAGTTTTGCTACAATGCAGAAGTTCCATGCTTTCTTCTAGAGATTTGCTCTTCCATAGTGAGGGAAAATGAGAATGAGGATAGTATAGGAGAGAGCTGTTTGAACTTGTTGTTTCTTTGTAAAGTGTTCACATCCCCGGGCAGGAGAACAGGGATGGATCATCCACTGCTTTAAATGTCTTTGGGTCAAAAATTTCCGTAGTCTTAGAAGCTCAAAGAGATGCTGCTGTACTAAATTCACCTTGAAATATAGATCTTTACAAAATAGGCATTTAGAAAATCTAAAGAACAACTGGAAGTTTTCCATGAAAATGCAGAACCCTGAACCTCCCCAAAACCTCCATAACCTTATTCTGCTTTTTAAAACCAGGTATTACAACACAAAGAGCCTGAAAGTAAAAATCAGTAAGAAGAAAAATAAAGCCATCTGAGTTATTTTCTTTGTCCATTTGGGAGTGGCACAAGCAAGATTAAGCATTTATATGACTGTGCGTAATTATTATCTTAAAGAAGTATTTATTTCATATCAGCACATACTAAGAAAGCCTTATTATTTCTTTCTCACAGTAATGGTCTGTTATCCCATGTTATGGTGAGGGCTGTCCTCTGTCCAGACCCTGACCTCAATTATTCCAGTTTACCTCAGTGACAATTGCTAGCACACTCCACCTTGCAAGACTGGATTTTTTTCACTAGGTCTTTAATCAGGATTTCCTTCCTTCCCATCACATCCTGATGTGAATGTTTGATGTTCTCCCAGGTGTAGGCAGCAACAGCATCTCCATTTGGCACCTGTAACCGGAAATTGTCTTGCATAATCTTGCAAACTCTAGTAATCTCACTATGCTAGTGAGGAGGGGGATACAATGGAGATTCCTTGTGCATGAGCGTGGCTTGAGTCTTGCATGCTAAAGCTCTTCTCATGCCACCTGTAATTTTCTTCTTCACTTCTTTTTTGTAGTATCATGAACACTTGTCTGTGCTAAGGCAGTGCAGACTGATGTTCCTGTGTCTCTTCAGCATTCATGTTTTCCTCTTCAGAGAGCAGTATTCAGCATTTTCTTCAATAGGGGTTCTTTCTTTTGAAGAGTTTATCGGTTTCAGAGAAACACCTTCTTTGAAAATTCTTTAATGTATGTTTGGGTTGGTTCATTCAAAGCTCTGATCTTCTATGGTCATTACAGTTTATTTGCTAAGTCTTCTAAATTTGAGCTGGTAGCAATGAGGATACCAAACACGTGTTGTAAGGCTTGTTGATGCCAGCAAAATAGCCTTTGTGACAAATAAAGCAAAATACACTGTGAGTGATATGTAAAGAAATTAAAGAAAGTTTCACTACAGAATTTAATAAATTAAATCTGGTATTTGAAAAACTTGCTCTATTGAAGCCTATAGAAATGGAATAATTTTGTCCTAAAATAGCTCAAGCATGGGCCTTCTAGCTATAGTGAGTGGTTGAAATGAATATGCAAAAAGTTTGAATCTGAAACTTACATCCTGAAGCCAGTATACATGAAAAAGCTGAAATATGTATTCTTAGAAGTGCCATTATGGTGGAGTGGCATGTATCGATTCATTCTGACCACTGGGAGTGCATGAACTTTTGCTATGGAAAGTCAGGTAGGGATAAGATTCCTTAGAACTTAGTGCTGCTAAATCCTAAATATTTGGACGAGTAACAATTTTGCTTTTGGTAGGTTTGAAGCTATAGAGACTTTGGGGGGGGCAATATGGGGGATGGGAGGAATATTTATTAATTTCATATAACGTATGAAAATCTAATCTAACTAATGACTTATAATAATATCCGTTAGCCATTCTAAAGGGTTTATGGTCAGATGTTCATGAACTAGCATATTAGAAAGCTTTCAATTTCAAACTTGTTCTCAATCTATCCTGGTGGCCCTGAAATCTAGTGTTTTGTGGGAATGGGGAGAAAAGGTCTTTGGAGACTTCATATTAAAATTCAGAGGATTAGGAGCATATACAGTGGTTTACAGTATAGCTGTACCAGTGAAGTTTCCAAATAAAGGACAAAGACACAGTTGTATCTTCACTGTTGTTTCAAGCTACCCCTTACACTACTTAACTGAGGTAAATAGGCAAAGCATCTCTGTGCCAGTAAAGCTGGAAATATTAGGGCTTTTACTTCATTTTTTGTGTTTTGTAAACAGATAAAAATTAGATTCCAAACTGATCATAGCCATGCTTTTAGGTGTGAGCTTGACTGTAGCTTGGTTCTTTAAGGATTCTCGGACATTTACTAGCAGTCACATACAAAAACCGAAGGCTGCCAAAAGCTGATAGGTGTCTTCTAATTAAGTTTAGCAGTCCAAATTTAGATGTTATCAAAGAACTGTCATCAGCATATCAGTGATACCAGAAACACCAAAATGTAGTAGGTACAATGGTAAAAAGGGTACTGTAACTGATGAGATTTTTAAGCACATTGTTTCTTCTTTATATTTCTTCTCCATAGGTGTTCACATGGATCAGCCATGCTGCCGAGCTCTGTATGACTTTGAGCCAGAAAATGAAGGCGAGCTGGGATTTAAAGAGGGTGATATCATTACCCTCACTAACCAAATTGATGAAAACTGGTATGAGGGGATGCTTCATGGCCAGTCAGGTTTCTTCCCCATCAATTATGTCGATATTCTAGTTCCATTACCCAATTAGGATGGTTGATCCACCACCTCTGACCCAGATAGTTGTGTCAGTACCACTGCTTTTAAAATGCTGCTTCTTACACCTTACAAGTGCAAACTGCAGTGGTTAGAGTCATCGATTTCCACTGAGCATCTTTGGTTTACGTGTTGTCATACTACGTGGTGGTGATGCGTGGTATCTTCTGAGCCAGCACAGTGTGGGTTAGTTTATCAGCCATGCTGGCCTGGTGGTAACCAGAGCCATTACTGAGATGAAGCTGGGAAGATGATGGCAGGCAAAGCAGGTAACTTACAGTGAAGTGGCAGGAAGTGAAGGTGGTATTGGGAAGATAATGCTTATCACCACTGTATTGCTTTTCAGTCTTAGTTCTCTGTAAAAAGAGGGAAAAGTTCTTGCCATTCCATCTTTCCCTTCCTAATGATACAGTTCACACAGGTCTAACATTGACTAACCAGAATTGTATCTTCCAACCAGACTGACTTGCTGTTCTCACAGAGGCAGTGTAAATGTAGACCCTCCGGTTTCTCAGAAAGTGAACCACTGTACTGTGTGTCCAGCTGCTCTCTGCTCATTTTTATGTTCTTAGTTATTGTTAGAAGGCCTATTTCCATCCAGAGGTAAACTGTAAACCATAAAATGGGGATTCCTATAGTAAAAACCTTGGACCACAAAGCACCTGAATTTGCCCTTCAGGAACTTTGAGCATGCTCACCAAAATGCCAGTAAGAGGGCAAGATGGGGAATACAACTGGCATTTGTTAACTGTTTCTTGTCAAGTCTTGGCACAAAATCATGCTGCTTAAGCACCAGATATCCTTTGTAAATTCATTCACTGAGGAATACAATAACCAACCAAACACGACCCTCACTTCATTTGCTTCTACCATGTGTTCTTCGAACATCATTTGTGCATATTCTGCCCTCAATGAGGACTAAATAAAACTTGTTATCTTTTTGTGTTAAGCAATTAAAGACATGTGGCTGTATATGCAAAAACATTTCCCATATGTTTAGTTCGTTCTCTTGTGTTCCTCTTTCCTGCACTTTGTGTGAACAGTGCTGTGCCTCGCTTCTTGGCATTCTTTTGGTAACAGTTGCAGAAGTTCTGTTAGTTTAGTTATCCAGAGTTCTATTTATCTAAATTGTACAGACTGTTTCAGAGGTTTAATGTGCTGCTTCAAATGTGCCACTTCAGTACTGGATGATGTGAAATAAAGACAATTCCCTACTGCTTAATGTATAAACTATATAATGGAAAGTATTGATATTTCAAATAAAAGCTGAGAGAATAACTAGAATAATGTTGTGGATTATGGCTTTGTTGCTTTCAAATCTGTTGTGCTAACTTCAGCTAACAAGAATTTTATTTCAGAAAGCATATTCCTCATTTCCTGCAAATGTGGAAAATACTTTTTTTGTCATTATCATATTGCTTCAGTCAATTAAAACTCATACGTATAATGGCCCTCATAAACAGGATAAACTGAACACTGAGCACATTAAATTAGTGTCATGATGACCAGTGTGCAATCTTGTGGATACAGGTTGTTTCTCATTAAAGAATGCTGGTGTGAACAAACCCCCTAGTAAAGCTTAAAGACATGGTAACTTATAATTTATTTTTTCTTTCATATGACACAGCATTTTATTTCATTTTATATTCTTTGTTGTACGCATATTGTGGTGAGTTAGCCTTGGCAAAGAGCCAAACACCCAACCAGCTGCTCACTCACTGTTCTTCCTCAGTGGGAGGATAAGAAAGCTCGTGGGTTGAGACAAAGACAGGGAGATTGCTTACCCGTCACTGTCACAAGCAAAACAGACTTGACTTGGAGAAAACCAATTTATTACCAATTAAAGTAGATTTGTATAGTGAGAAACAAAAAAGACAAACATTAAAATAGCACGTTTCCTGCCCCATTTCCCAAGCTTAAATTCATTCCTTCACTCCTGACTCCTCCCCACCAGCAGCGCAGGGGGATGCGGAATGGGAGGTTTATGGTCAGTTCATAACAGCTCCTCTGTGCTGCTCCTTCCTCCTCACAGTTTTCTCCTGTTACAGCAGTGGGTCCCTGCACAGACCGCAGTGTGAATATCTGCTGGTGTGTCATGGACCGCCTCTTCCTCCTCCTTCTTTGACCTTGCTGTTCTCTCTGCTGTTTCTCACTCTTTTTTTTTTTTCTCCTCCTCCTCTCTCTGCCCCGTGTGTTTTGCCCTTTCTTAAGTATGTTTTCTCTGAGGTGCCACCATTTTGCCTGAGGGGCTCAGCCACGTCCTGGAGTGGGTCTGTTGGAGCTGGCTGGAACCAGCGGTGTCCAGCACGAGGCAGCTCCAGCCTCTCACAGAGGCTGCCCTGCAGCCCCGCACTGCCAGTGCCTTGTCACATAACCCCATAGGCCTGTCTAAGGGATGTTCCTACGCACATTGACAGACACTCTGACAGAGTTGAACAAGACAGAGCCTGACAGAGATGGAGCCTCATTCAAGACTCAGTTCAAGGGCAGGTTCGACGGGGCTCTGAGCAACCTGATCTAGTTGAAGATGTCCCTGCCTATGGCAGGGGGGTTAGACTAGATGACCTTTAGAGGTCCTTTCCAACCCAAACTATTAAAAAAAAAAAAATATATATATATATACACACACACACACAACTCGTTTTTCTTTTTATTACAGTTCGGGTCTAAATCCTAGGACTGGCCTCTCAAACCTGATGGCCCTGAAACTTTTGACAGATGCATTAATGGCGACGTATTACAGTTAGGAACTATGTTACAGTTAATTAACTATGTTAACTACCAAGGCCTAGCAGTCACAGTGCTGCTGGATCTAAGAAAACACATTTACGGCCCCAGCACACTCCTATTTTATCAGATTATTATTTTGTAGTGTTTGTGGAGGGCAGGCAAACATAGGGCAACTATCTTAGAGATAATTTTACATGATTTAGAGCAAAAGAAGGGTAATCGGTGTGCAGTGCTGTCCCACCCTGCTGAGGGGGCCTATTTTTTAATG
>NW_008825114.1:5388658-5395330 GCF_000699105.1 Pygoscelis adeliae
CAAATGGGGCCAGAAGGAATGCACGTAATAGTCAAAGAATCTGTTACATGCCATCACCTGATGACATGGGCCCGGTCTTGACATGTTAACACAGTTCTTGGCAGTTCCGTATTGCTCTGTTATCCATCTCATACAGGTAATCCCTGCAGAACACTTCTTTATTCCTCAGGTGGTAAGATCAAAATCTGACTTGGCCAAGATAGAGATTACCAGGGCTGACAAAAGTTTCATCTAAAGCATCAGTGCTAGGATGAAGGGTATGATCCAGGGACTGGAAGAAAGCAGGAGGCCATTTCCTTTTACACTTCAGGTAGTTCAAAGTTTTGCCTACGGAGCCCTGTGACTCTATTCCCTTCTAGAAGCACATAAGACATGTTTTTGATAGAGGCAACATCCTTTTTTCACTGGCAGACTTGCAACTTCTGTCATCCTGCTTCCTAAGGTGTAGGTTTTTGGAAACATTTCAAAAATGTGACATGGGTTCCTAATTACCAGATTTGGCTGTAGAACTGCTGCTCCTCACAGAGGAGATTAGGACGTCTTCCAGCACTGAGCTATCAGCTGCCGAATATAGCTAAATGTTTTGGGTTTGATATTGGGGTTTTTTTTTTCTGTTGAACCCTAAGGTTTCATGAAGCTTTTACCTTCTTAGACTTTCTCATTTATGGCAAAGTGAAACTTTGTGAAAAATCTAGCAAAAAACCCCAACAGTTCCCTGAACAGTTCTCCCTGTAAATAAAGAAGTGATTGAACCAAATGAGGGTGGGTTTTTTTTCCTTTTTTAAAATATCCCCTTCCCTCCAGAAAGCAAGAAGATGGTAGTCACACCCAGAATTTTGTAGTTGAATCTTGGCTTAGTGATTTTACAGACAACTCTCCCTTTACAGATAATCATACTGCTTTTCCCACATGAACTACATGGACAAGACTTGAAAAGTATTATGAGGACTTCTTTGCTGGTTTCACATTTTTAGGTCTTTCAAATCTTTATGGCTATTGCTATGCTGAGCAATAGTTCTGCTCCAGGAGGTATCCTAGGCTTGCCATATCTACGGGCTGAGAAAACTGGCTAGACTCATGAAAGCAGGGAACAGGGTGTGTGTAGGTCAGTGTGCAGATGGGTCTTCTTCCTAGCATAGGAGTAGTCTGAGTGTGAGATGGGCAAATGAAGTAATGAATAGGGGACATTCCCAGGTTACACTGTATAAAACTGAGTGCATTCTATAGAAATGAACTTGATCTTAATTTTCTGTAAAGCACCAGTAGGTTGTCTTAGACAAGCTCAGAATTTCTAGAACGCTCTGTCATCATTTTATTATTTTTAAACTCTTAGTACTCTGGTAGTTTAAACACTGACTTGAAATTTCTAGACGGCTTTGCTGTCTTTTCTTACCATTTGGCCTAAAATGTTGCAGAAGATGGGAACAGCTTTGTGATATATTCTTGCTGTGCACTGTAAAGTACAGATAAATTCTAAGCTATTTACCTTTAATAGTATTTTCCTAGAGATAAAGCATAGGGGAGCAGGTCAAAGAAGCAGCAGCTTCTGCCATGCCTTCCTAGAGCCGCTGGCTCTGGAAAGCCCCGGCAGCTCTGGGACTCGGAGAACATTCCCTTCCAGATGCTGCTGGGGCAGACAGTGGATGAGCTAAGTCCCTGCAGTAAGAGCCCTCTCCTGGCCCGCAGCTCATTTGGCGGGGTAGTGGCAGCCAGCCTCCTGCTACTTGCACTCACTTGCATAGTGCTCAGGGCTTGTGCCTTTCACTCTCTCTTCACTTTTTGTGAAACCTGGAGCTGAAAAGAAGCACTAACAAAGCAGGGAAAGAAAAGGGATCTCGAGCTCCTGTGTCTCTGCTTGTCTATGAGCTGGGAGGCTCCAGGGGGGGCTGAGCAGCTTTCTGACAAGATCTGCTTTCCCGGTACTTGCAGAAACACACTGGTGTTTCTTTGGGTCATTGCCTGAAACTGGAGGATTCAGCGATTTACTCAAACCACCATCAACAGTGCTCATCTATGGGACTTCCCTGTCCCTCGACACTCACTGATCTGTGGCATGTCCTTTGCTCAGAGCATCCACATGGGCAGTGAGGTCCTGAAGTAGGCACCAGCTGTAATTCACATCACCAAGCGAGTTATTTTACTAGCTTTTCCAATGATCCCCATAGTCACTCTTGTCTCCTCCCACACCAGGGTGGCAAGAGGTTCACTGAGGACATGGAGAACTGTTGCAGAGAGAGGGTGTGGCTCCAAATGGGGACCCTTTCCCTGGGCCTTGGGGGTCTGCACATCCCTGGACTATGGTTGTGCTTGGCACCCCACAGCTACTTTCCATTTTTTCTCCCTGCTGCGGTCAGCACCAACACCAGGCTCCACAGGCTGCGAGAGAGACCGCTCATAGGCCCCTGTTAACTGTACTCTAGGTGCTGTGCTCCTGCTCCACAAAGACTATATACTTTGATCTGAAACCATGTACCTGTCTAATGCCTACACTCAAATTCAGTGTAATGCATAAACCCTCTCGTTCCACTTACAGACCTCTATTGTGACATGTAACCTTCACACTGTCTAACATTTCTCCTCAGGGGTAGGACTTGGCATTTCCCTTTGTTGAAGTTCATGAAGTTCCTGTCAGCCCATTTCTCCAGCCCATCCAGGTCCCTCTGGATGCTAGCCAACCCTCTGTATCAGCCACTCCTCCCTGTTTTGTATCGCCTGCAAAGTTATGGCGGGTGTACTCTGCCTAATCTTCCAGACCATTAATCATAGAATGATAGTGTCACAGAACAGTTTGAGTTGGAAGGAACCTTTGAAGATTATCTAGTTCTAACCCCCCACCCCGCCATGGGCAGGAACACCTTTCACTATATCAGGTTGCTCAAAGCCCTGTCCAGTCTGAGTTTGAACACTTCCAATGATGAGGCATCCACAACTTCTCTGGGCAACCTGTTCTACTGTCTCACCACGCTTATTGTAAAACAATTTCTTATGTGCAATCTATATCTACCCTCTTTCAGTTTAAAACAGGTGCTCCTTGTCTTGTCACTACAGGCCCTGGTAAAAAGTGTCTCTCTATCTTTCTTATAAGCTCCCTTTATATATTGAAAGGCTGCAACAAGGTGTCCCCGGAGCCTTCTCTTCTCCAAGCTGAACAACCCCAATTCTCTTAGCCTCTTTTCATAGGAGAGGTGTTCTAGCCCTCTGACCATTTTCATGGCCCTCCTCTGGACCCACATAATGAAGATGCTAAACAAAATTGGACCCACTATTGAGCACTGGTGTCCACCATTCATGGCTAACCTTCAGCTGGTCATTGTGCTGCTGAACACAACCCTCTGGGCCTAGTCATTCAGTCAGTTTTCAATCTACCTCACTGTCTACTGATCTAACTCATACTGTATCAGTCTGTCTATTAGGTTGTTAAACTACAGAGAATGTTATACCACAGGACTCTCAAAATAATAAATTGTATATATTTCTGTAGCACTTGCCTGTATATAGAGCTGACCATAGTGTCTTAAAACATTTGGATTCTTAAATAATGGGTATATTCTTAGATATTGAACACTTTAAGTCTGGCATTTATTTTCATGTTAGTTGGTGAAACAAATTTTCATAGAACAAAGGAAAAATTTAGATTTGAAGAGTCATCTGTGGAGTCTAGTCCAACCTCCTGCTCAGAGGAGGTATGCTGCTCATGGGCCATGTCCAGTTAAGTCTTGAACATATCCAAGCTGGAGCTGCAGATTCCCCAAACTTTTTTTTGCAGAGAGGTAGAACATCCTTAGTTTCTACTGAAAATAGTGAAGTCACAGCACTGTAAAAGTTAGCTGGTATATGCTATGCATCAGAATACTTGGATATCCACAGGCCTTCAGTGCTTGCTGTAGTGGCTGCCTCCAAAACTTCTATGTTATGTGTGGAGGCAAGGAGACTAGTTATGACTCTGTGTAACAGTTATGGCTACAATGGTTGACAATGTGAAGTACTTAACAGGTCCTGAGGCATCTAGTGGTGGAAGTGACAATACACAGCTTGCATAATTACGCTGAGTTAATTGCATAAGGAGAATTCCACAAATACCTTGGCTAGGTTTCAAAGACTTAACATGCATTATGAGTGCCAATGTCTAAGGTTTGGTTTCTCAAAGTGCCCATTGAGTTGCCACTTAGCCCGGTGGCCATTACAGGTTTTGTTTGTACAGTTCCTCAAGTGTCTGCATTTCTTACACAGAAGCACTGAAGCCTTCGCATCTGTGACCCTTTGCAACTGATGAGCTAGATTATCCTCTGCCAATACTGCAAGCAGAACTCAGTCCAGTATGCAGTCATATTTTCTTAATTTATGTCAAGATCTGCTGGTGATTTGATCTTTAAAACCTGTCAGCAAAAATTGTAGCACTAACTCTAGCTGGGCAGTCCCAGTCAAACGTTTTATATCCCCATTTTCCTGGACCTTCCAGAGATCACGACAACAGGAAGAAACCCAGAAGCTCCTGTAGGAATGAGGGAAGTATTGTATGTGTGAAGCTTCAGCCTATGTATGGGGTTGCATGATGAACAAGGCAACTTTAGAAGAGGCAGAAAGGGTGTTCAATCTGCTAGCAGGAAGCTTCAGAGCCAGAACTACCCTCTCTTATTGCTGACTTTTCAGGTGGTGCTGGGAAATGAATACTTCCTAAACCATGAGGGAACTGCAGAGTACTCAGTAGGAAAAAGAGGAAGGAATTTTATTTATCATCTCCTGTTCTTCGAGAGATGAGACTTGTGTTCCTGGAATTTCTCTGATTTTAGCCTTTAAGTGAAATGTAATCAGAGCTGCTTCTAAAAGAAATACTGACATGAAGAGAAAAACAGACTCATAAACAGAAAACCTTGCAAGCATACTTTACTTCTTCAGTGTGAGAGAAGGAGGTAGCCTCTGACAGTCCTTTTGCAGTAGGCTGAAGTAGCTTATGAGCAGCTCACAGTTGCCGTAATGCAAACTTGAACCATCAGGAAAAGATACAGTGTGATGATAGACATCAGCACACATCAGTGGTGATGTCCAAAGGAAACTGCAGATGTGTCAGCTTCATCAACCCTACAGCGATCTTCTGATCCAATGTTGTACCCAGTTCCTGTGTGATGAGTGGGGTAGAGGGAAGAGTAATGCTAAGGCAGCTGATCAGCTCGTGCAAGTCCTGGAAGCAGGTGCTTTAAAGCTTGCTCTTCAAAGAGCAGAATGAATTACAGATATAAAGTAAATAGAAGGCAGCTGGACTGTTTATGCCATCATTTTAACACTTCTGAGCAGGAGGATAAAAAGCCTGGTACACCACATGAAAATAACTTAGACTCACAATGTCCACTACAAAAGAGCAGCAGCTGCTATGTTCAGCTGTGTGTAAAGCTGAGATAGCTGTTTAAAATGAGGAAGCTTCCAGAGGCATGGGACATTATAGATCATTTCACCATGTTCTCAACATTCCTTCTCGCAGAAACTGCCCCTTGCTTTTAATTTGGAGCATCATGAAGTTACTATATGCTTTGGCCTGTAAGTCTAGCAGGGTCTCATGGGGTTCCCAAAGCCACTGAGATCACATCATACCTGTTTCCAGATCTGTTTAAGGTCCTAGGATGGGACTCAGCATAGATTTGATTTCCAGTGCTGGCAGACAATTGTTGCCAGAAACTGTGCAGTGCATTCAGTTTTAATTCTCCAACTGTATGATAGGTCTGATAATAATTCCATGTTTCACAGAGCTGTTGAGAATATATATTAATGTGCATAAAGCTCTCAGAGTTTACACTGTAGACTTGAGGAAAAATCTGTTCCATTTGCTCTGTACAACTATGGTATTAATCCAGCCAAATCAAAATTTCTGCTTTTACCCAAGGCCAAATTTTACTTTTGCCAGTTTAAGGATATTTACTAAGCATTAATACTGTAACCTTCAGCTGAGAGTCTGAAAACAGAATTAAGCTGAAGGTATCTTCCACTGAATACTGGGGTGATGTTTGGCAGCTAGAGGTATTAATGCACTGCAGTTTCATAGGTAGATGTCTGCAGGTCACAACTTCAGCACTTCACTAGGCTGTGAAGTTAACTGCAGAGGTGCTCCTCCACACCCTCATGTCAGAGGGCCTATCAAGTAATAGTGCAACCAGCATCAGTGGTTCTTTTTCTATTCTTCTTCTAACCCTGCAAAAGTAATAAATAATCCTGTTATCTTATATATTTTTCATTTCTTTATGTCTAAAGGAAGTTCATGGAATTCCAAAGTTTCCTATAACCCAAGAAGAGTTCTCACTTCCTGCTGCTCTTTGCAATATTACGGTATGAAAAAGTATGAAGAACCAAGACGGCTGATCTGGCTTGTAACACTGTGGGCACACTTCTAGAGATTACCAGGAGGCGAAACTGGAAGCACAGACAGGTGGCAAAATGTTCCTCCTATGTGGGACACCGCTTGCTGAAGGTCAGCAATCACCTGCTGCCACCTCTGAGCAAGTATTTCCAGTTTACGCAAGAAGGTTCTCACTTGGTGTCCGAGGTGAAGAGCTCCCTCTTGATAGCGTGCAGCTGTCAATCTTGTTTCTAAATTTAACACAGGCCAGCAGTCCACATTTGTCATAGCTCCTGTGGTGAACTAGAAGAGGGAAGGACTGTGCAACAGCACAATTTTCACAATCC